>NC_068321.1:23322375-23324875 GCF_025860055.1 Xyrauchen texanus | reverse complement strand
GTGAGTAACCGCGCCACCAAGAGGACCTAGTAATTAGTGGGAATTGGGCATTCCAAATTGGGAGAAAATGGGATAAAATATAAATTATTAAATATCAAAATAAAGTGTTACCACACTTATTAGTGTGAAAGAGGCCAACCACATCCACACTTACCTGTTTTCATTTCTAAACTCATTTTTAAAAATTTTTAGTTTCCTAATGTAAAATAAAGCAGCTACAGATAGATGAATCTTGAAATGCTCCATTTTTTATGGAGGAAAACACTGTTCCAATGTGTTTGTGTATATTTGACCACAGGTGAATATAAGCACTCTGACAAGAGAGGCAGTCACAAAACAGTCTAGACCATGATTTAACTTAACAATTTTTTAATGGTTACCGAAATGCTGCTTTTACAATGAGACTATTAATTCCTAACTACTGTTAGGAATGACAACATATGTAGATGTCAGCATGTTTGATGAATGCACAGTTAGTGGAAGCAGCATGCTGTGTTCTTGGAAGTTAATGAGATGGCACTCAAGCACTGGACATTTATAATCAGCTGTCCTGTGTGTAACGCTGCAATGGAAACTCTTAGCCAAGAACAAAAAGTATTAGTGCCAATCAGCTTAATGCCTGGCACACACTCAATTCAAGAGCTACTGCTTCATGCCAGACACACGCCAGCACAACTGCACCTCATCCGAGCCATCCATCAAGGTTTAAAGTTCAAGTCTGATATCTTTACAGCATGATTTAATGTGATGAGAGCATTTTTGTGTAAACAAATCCATTTTCTAAGGTCATGATATGGATAGAGTGTCTTGTGCGAGTCTCGGAATAGGTGATCAACCGATACACCTCTGCGTCAATAAGGACAGAATATACCTTGGTGAGCATGCATAAAGAACAGCCTGAACTCAACGCATCACTGCTGAAAGTTCCTTTGGCTGCATTACAGCATTTTGCCGTTGCTTAGCAGTCTGTCTTAGAGAGATTGGGTCAGAACTCATGGTGCGAGAGCTTTACAGCAGAGGTCGGGAGAGAGAAATAGGCAGTAAGACTTTCTATGAGGCGTATTCACTGTACATGTAATGCATTACAAAGTCATCCTTAATGCAACAGAAAATGAATGATACTACATTTTATATATATATATATATATATATATATATATATATATATATATATATATATATACATATAGTATAAACTGTATATATTATGATGCATTAAGATTATAATACAGTTATAAAATAAATTAAATAGGTACAGTTTAAGTCACTTTAGCCAAATACATTTAAACTCAATTTTTCACAATTCCTGACATTTAATCATAGAAACATTCCCTAAAACATTCGTCTTAGGTCAGTTAGGATCACGACTTTATTTTAAGAATGTGAAATGTCAGAATAATAGTAGAGAAAATTATTTATTTAAGCTTTTATTTCTTTCATCACATTCCCAGTGGCTCAGACGTTTAATACACTTTGTTAGTATTTTGGTAGCATTGACTTTAAATTGTTTAACTTGGGTCAAATATTTTGGGAAGCCTTCCACAAGCTTCTCACAATAAGTTGTTGGAATTTTGGCCCATTCCTCCAGAGAGAACCAGTCAGGTTTGTAGGACTCCTTACTCACAAACACTTTTTCAGTTCTGCCCACAAATACCTTGTGATGGCCACTCCAATACCTTGGCTTTGTTGTCCTAAAACCATTTTGCCACAACTTTGGAGGTTTGCTTGGGGTCATTGTCCATTTGGAAGACCCGTTTGCGACTGAGCTTTAACTTCATGGCTGATGTCTTGAGATGTTGCTTCAATATATCCACATATTTTTCCTTCCTCATGATGCAGCAAAGCACCCCCACAACATGATGCTGCCACCCCCCATGCTTCACAGTTGGAGTGAAGTTCTTCAGCTTACAAGCCTCACCCTTTTTCCTCCAAACATAACGATGGTCATTGTGGCCAAACAGTTACATTTTTATTTCATTAGGCCAGAGGACATTTCTCCAAAAAGTAAGATCTTTGTCCCCATGTGCACTTGCAAACTGTAGTCTGGCTTTTTATGGTGGTTTTGGAGCATTTGCTTCTTCCTTACTGTGCAGCCTTTCAGGTTATGTTGATATAGGACTCATTTTTACTGTGGATATAGATACTTTTCTACCTATTTCCTCCAGCATCTTCACAAGGACCTTTGCTGTTGTTCTGTGATTGAATTGCACTTTTTGCACCAAACTACGTTCATCTCTAGGAGACAGAATGCATCTCCTTCCTGAGCAGTATGATGGCTGCGTGGTCCCATGGTGTTTATACTTGTGTACTATTGTTTGTACAGATGAACGTGGTACCTTCAAGCATTTGGAAATTGTTCCCAAGGATGAACCAGACTTGTGGAGGTCCACAGTATTTTTCTGAGGTCTTGGCTGATTACTTTTGATTTCCCCATGATGTCAAGCAAAGAGGCACTGAGTTTGAAGATAGGCCTTAAAATACACCCATGGGTACACCTCCA
>NC_068321.1:23277375-23319875 GCF_025860055.1 Xyrauchen texanus | reverse complement strand
TAAACAAATAGCCCTCTTGATGAAAGGGGGCGGGGAGCAGCAGCTCATTTGCATTTAAAGAGACACACACGAAAACCGCGTGTTTTTGATTCCACCCAAAAAGAGGCATTTATAACATGGTATAATAAATGATCCGTGGGGTATTTTGAGCTGAAACTTCACAGACACATTCTGGGGACACCTGAGACTTATATTACATCTTGTAAAAAGGGGAATAATAGGTCTCCTTTAAGACACTATAACACAACACACAATGAATGTAATATCAGTCAACAAAGACAAATGAACTATGAAATCCAACACGGAGCCAGAAATATGAGTGCTTCCTCTCTTATTTCATTGGTTTCTTTTGTCATGAGACAAAGAAAAATAACATTTTCATGCGAGCGCTAATTCTAAGTGCAGTTTTCGTGCTAGCACAAAGCGCAAGTTGGCATGTCTGGGAGTGTTTGCGCTAACTGTGGGTGTATTGTGTGTTGATGAAGTGGCGCAAAACAGAATTTGCTATTTTCCTGAGAAATAGGTCTTTTGATGTGTACATTTGACAGTGACATGTGATTAACAGGAGCGTATTGAGGTCGGAATTGGGAAGTTTATCTTGGGTATTCCCATCCTAGAAATTCAACAAGTTTAATTGGAAATACATCAACAAAGGAAAGAAAAGTATGCTTGTCAAGTCATTTCATGTGGTCAGAACCCAAATATCAACATGATAATGATCCCTTACCCTGTTTCAAACCAGTGTCATTGTAATGTAGAACCCACACCTCTTTAAGGTTCCATTCCTACTGGAAATTCAAGCCCAGTGTCTTGCAGAGTCAAAGCCAAAGCACTCTGGGCTGTGTGGGTTCTCTCTGGAGGTCATGCACTTCACTCACTGAGACTGATCTTCACTCACCGCTGTGTCTGGACCACATCACCTGGTGTCTGGTTCCTAATCCTTTAATTCCTTGGCACAGGGTCGTTTCCATTATCAGTTCTTACATAAGTTCTGTCCACACCATTCCACAAAGGTCCTGCATCTGTGGAGGCCTTAAAAAAAAAAAGAAAATGCAAATATAAGTGTATTTTGAGCATTTTTTTAGCTAAGAACTTCATTTCTAAGCATTAGGTCATACGGCATAACAAGCTATTTGAGAATAAAAGATTAATTTTATGTTGTGGGGAGCAGTGTGTTCAGTTTGCATTTATATTTCGATTATATGTGCATTTGGTGAATCAGAAATTATTTTGAAAGTTGCACTATATAAAACTACATTTCCCATAAACATTGCTGTGCAGCAAAAACAACGCTCTTCCTAATGCAAATTTCAACATGCTTCCGAATACCGTAAATTAAAGAATATTTACGATTAAACGTGAATATAATTCAATATTCTGCACTCATCAACATCTAAAAACAGAGAAATGTATAAATAACCCCACTGTTGCTTCTTTGTTTTGAGGTTTTCTCCTGCGCTGCGCTTCGCAGAACTCTTTTAAAGTGCGCGCTGACGTCGGTGACCTCATAATTAATATTAATTAGGCTACGTAACGTTCGATTGGCGAGCGTCTCGCAGCTTAATTAATATTCAGAAACGGCTCCTCAACGTCACCGCGCAGCTCCAGCGAGCTGTCAGAGCGCAAGGCGCACAGCGAGGATCGCATCGGGTAATTCAGTGACACTGAGACTTATTGAATATATGGTGAATATCTCCGTGGACTTTCTGTTCAACAGTCACTGTTCGGGTCATTAGAGCAAGGCGCTATACGAGGGAAACATGTGCAACACAGAGGAGAGGTGAGAATCCACTCTATTAAATAATGTTTTGTTTTTTTATATATTGTTTACATGTAACACAGTCATGCATGCAAAGGCATCGTTTCAATTTTAAATTGTAACTTGTAGTTACTTGTTATAAATATGGAATGCATATATAGCACGAGATGTATTCATGTTATGTAAAATATTCCATGCATTTGTATTTTATGTCTTTATTCATATATTTGTTTTATTCATATTGTCAGATACATTATATATTCATATTTAAATGACATATGTGCATTATATAATGTTATTTGAAATAACTTTTTGTAATACATTTCCAGTTGTTTACATTAATTAATGCATTAGGTATCACGAATAAACAATTAACAATGTATACATCATTTATTAATATTAGTTAATTGTTCATTGTTAGTTTATAGTGCACTAAGAAATACTTTTTAAAAATATATTATTATATGTTGAAATTAACATTAACTAAGATATAAATATATGCTGAAGTATTGTTCATTGTTGTTAGTTCATGCTAACTAATGTTGTTAACAATGTAATCTTATTGTATAAGTGTTACCATGTTATTATATGGTATATAATGTTATCATAAAGACGTTTTATTATTATTATTATTATTATCATGAACTGTTATTACTATAATAAGTCTTGAATACCATAAGAAATATTGACAAATTAGCATCATCTTCACAGGTGTTTGCATACAAAAATATGATGCATGTAACGATTTGTATGTACAATAATGAATGGTCAGGGTTTCATTGTGCTTAAGGATCAGACGCACTCTTATCAAAGCTGATTTAATGAGGAGTAGACAGGATGAGTGTGAGACACCTGATGCTATAAATATTTCATCCATAACCTCATCAACTCAATTAGGATTCATGAGATGGTAACAGGACTGTCATTGTTGACCGAGTCATTACTGGCCCAAATATAATTAGTTTTTCCTAAACTATCTAATTTCCCAGTGTGCAATTTCCTAATCTGGATTTTGCAATTTTGCATGCTTAATTTATGGAAAACCCAGCACAGATCATCAGCATGCATCTTGTTAGGCATGTCTGTTCACAAGAGTACAAGAAGTTCAGGTAAGAAGCTGATAAACCACACCAGATTTCAGACTATGTGGGACAGAACGTTAGATAAAACATTACATAAGTTACATTGTTGTTTAGCTGCACCGTCTTTGTTTATACAACGAAAGAAAATTCTGTCATCATTTACTCACCTTCATGTTGTTCCTAAACCATATAACTTTCTTTGGACTACACAAGGAGATGTTGGGCTGCAGTTGTTAGCCTCAATCACCATTCACTTTCATTATATGATAAAAAGATGCAATGGAAATAAACATCTCTTTTTGTGCTCCACTTACAAAAACAGTCATACCGGTGAGTAAATAATTTTTGCGTAACTGCACCATGCATTTTCCATGTGTGTGGGAAAATGTTTTCCTCGCAGGTCATGAGTTGACATCCCAAATCCATTCACACTCACATTCATACGACATCCTGTTTCTCAACCTCACCTTCTGTTTGTGTTTTCGATGTTTGACTTGGCGCGAAGCCAGACTTGCACAGCTCTTCTTCTTTTTTTCTTTTTTTTTTGGAAGAATGTGGCAGCAAATGAATCAAAATCCAGATGAGCCTCCAACAAAATAGAAACATATCGGACTTGTTGTCGATAAGGCAGTTCACCTGCTGAGGCTGCAATCTGATATGTGAAAAACACAAACCTGTCTCCAAAACGCGTTTGCTGTGAGTTGAAGGTCAGACGACACCCTTCGTGCCCCTCTTTAGCCAAATGATAACTGTTTTCCTGGAAGACTCGCTGTATCCTGTTTTAGTTTCAGCTGTTTCCTGGTCATTCCTCAGGCAATTTTTGGAGCGCCAACAATTACGGCACTAAAGATTAACCTGATCTAGAGTCTTTTAACCGACCCGAACAGTCACCTCACACTGCCCCTTAAGCTCACGAGGTCAAGTGGAGTTAGGAATGGCCTTGGTGATAAAGCCAACAGCCATGTGTTTGTTTTCAATTGGAACGTTTTTCGCAGAAACAGAGGAGTTTTGGAATTGTTTTGGGGTCGGATTTAGTTTTTTACTATTCTTCTTACCTAAAACACACATCATTATTACTATTGCTCATATTTAGGTTTAGTAAACAAACCCTTAACCTTAATTATTAAACTTTGGTGTCATTTGTCCCACACGGTATGTGCTACAGATGCAAATCTGAAACTTTTCTTCATACTGAACAGATTCAAGAAAGATCAACAGACGTTTTTTTTGTCAGGCTTATGATGTTGTGAATTGTTTTGGTTTTTTAAAGTTGGCTGGTCCAGTGTATAATCAGAGACGGTGCAGGAGAGGGAGGTGATTGAATGTAAGACAGCGAGAGTATCGGCTTTCAAAACAAGCTGTCATTTCACTCACAGACATGCATCGCTCTATAAAGGGACCAGGGGAGAAAAGGACGAATCAAGTGATCGGAAAATGTCTACAAAAATATGCTCAGGCACTGTGATACTTTGTACCTAAAGGGAAAGTTGACCTAAAAATAAAAGGTTGTTATTTGCTTACCCTCATGTCATTAGGCAAAATGTTAGCCTCCGTCCCCATTCACTTTCATTTGGTTTGGAACAAAAGATGAAAACATTTACTATAAAATAGTAAGGAGGGTAACCGAAAGAGACAGGAGACGTCTTCGGTTTTCATGTGTGATCTATGCAGATTATGTCTCCTGGGTTACTTGTCCGGTTGCTAGGGTAGTGAAACCACAACGCTCCCTTTTCCCCTTTGCTTGTTGTGTAATTTGGCTCATGAGGGTTGCAAACAAAACACCCTAGCTTTGAACAGCCATTTATTGTGGCTAGTATTTAGTCCAAGCCTCTATCAGCCCAGCAGAACATGTTAGAAGATTGACAGGAATGGTTTAGGCCAGTGTCAGCTGATATTGGCATAAGGGATATCATTGTTGTGCTATCAGATCAGATTATTACCAAAATGCAAATATATACACTCACTGAGCACTTTGTTATGAACACTATGGTGGTCAACTGCCTCAAGGTTCGACACGTTGTGCATTCTGAGATGCTATTCTGCTCACTACAAATGTATACAATAGCCTTTCTGTCAGCTTGAACCAGTCTAGCCATTCTCCGTTGAGTATTTCCATTTACAAAACTGTCCAACACTGGATATTTTTTGTTTTTGGCACCATAAATTCTAGAGACTGTTGCGCGTGAAAATCCCAGGAGATCAGCATTTACAGAAATACTCAAACCAGCCCGTCTGGCACCAAGGTTCAAATCGCCGAGATCACATTTTTCCCCATTCTGATGGTTGATGTGAACATTAACTGAAGCTCCTGACCCACATCTGCATGATTTTATGCACTGCAATGCTGCCACACAATAGGCTGATTAGATAATCGCATGAATATGTAGGTGTCCTGATTTGTCGCATTATCTCTTTGATATGTGAAATATAAAACTTCTAAATATATCAACATATATTTTATTAAATCATTTCTATCCATCCATCCATCCATCGTCAACCGCTTATCCTGTGTACAGGGTCGCGGGGGGCTGGAGCCTATCCCAGCTAACATTGGGCGAAAGGCGGGGGACACCCTGGACAGGTCACCAGTCCATCGCAGAAATCATTTCTAATTATCTATAAAAAGAGTGTTTGGTGAAATTCCCATGCATTTAAGGGTTAAACCGTTTATGACCTTACCCAGATAAAGTAAAACCTTAATTATGTATAGATTAGATACAATTAATAGATAATAATTAATACATTAACTATAGATTAGTTTAGTTCACATTTTCTTATAAAACTTCTCAACAGAGCTTTTGAGAAACATGAATATTGCAAGACTGCATAAATGGGTGATGTTTTATTATCAATGCGTGTCCTGCCTTCTTTGCGTGAAAGATCTCCCAGCGTGACATGAGGACATAAATGTCTGTTATTACCATTTCTAAAAGCCAGTGCTGTAACTCAAGCCCTTTGGGATGTGAAACGTTTTCAGCCAGGCTGCTATTTAGAGACTTCTTTTCACATCATGTGCTTGTTTGTGATCTGTGCGAACTGTTTGCATCTGTTATCTCAGACAAATCAGTGTTGTCTTGCATAAACCTGAATATTGGTCTCCTAAAAAGATTTTTAAAAAATGGTGGTAAAGAATATTTTCAGAATAATTTAGCTTCACTTTAGTAAAAAATGTGTTCATGCTTTACTCAAACTGACTGTCTCAAGTGTTGGCATACTGTCTAATCAGAGGAGCATTGCAGAAAACATTACAAGGTGTCTGATAAGTAGAGATGTACCGATTCTATATCTGGTTCAAAATTATCTCTGATAATGACATTTTTAACCCGTATCGGTCCGACAAGCCCGATCCAAATGCGATACTGTGTGTTAGCCATGGTCATTACTGTAAAGCTCCAAAAATTACATAAAATAACCATTAAAACACCACTAAAGTACTACATATGATTCCTGCATGTCTCTTGAAGAAATACGATAGCGTTGTGAACCGTAAAACGCTGCGTTTAATGAATAAATATAAAGTCTGCACATGCAGGGCTGCTGTTTTCTCTGCAGGAGAGAAATATCAGTGTTGGTGCATCCCTACTGATAAGAACGAAAGAAGAGAGAGCGAGAGAGAGCTTTGAGTTAAGCAGACAACCAGACTGGCATCTCTGCTATCAGCTGCCAACCCTGTGCCAAGCATGCACTTGATTCTCAGATGCTGTAGCCAGAGTGAAACTAGCAAATCCAGATTGGACTGATGTCTTTATTAAAGCAGTTTATTGTCCTGTATTTATGTTTAATTTCTAGTGTTTAATATTAATGTTGTAATGCAAAGATCTGCTGATGTATTCATTAATGAACTTATGAAATGTTTTAAACATACAGAGTTCTCTTCAGCAGACATGATGTGATGTTCTGTCTCTCTCTCTCTCTTTCTGTCTGGCCTGTAGTTGTGCGGTGCTGGGCTCAAGGCAGCAGGCTCCAGGGCCTCTGTGGTGCTCCTGATGCCCCTCTCCCACTAGCGAAGATCCCGGGTGGGCGAGGGACAGGCAGGGATCTCCCTCACAGCGTACTGCACAAGGTGAGAACACATGCACGAATCACTTCCAACCCAACAGACTCATTGCATTGTGTTCCATTATGTCTCACCTTAAAATGGAAGTTAATGGGCCCAATTTTTGGAAGATTTAAAGTCTGAAATTTGAAGCTTATTGTTTTATAAAAACACTTACATAAATTATTCTGTTAAAATGTGTGTATTATTTGAGCTGTAAAGTTGTTTAAATCATCATTTTACGGTCATTTTAAGGCTCACAGCGTCATGTTGTCATGGCAACGAAGTTTGGCCTCACTGTAACCCACATTTAAGCTTTTTTAAAAGAAAAGAAGAGACAAGTTGAAATAATTTTTTGTGGTTATCAATATTATGCCACAAATGCTGTCGATTGAGCTTAATTTATATTTAACCTGGAATATTCCTTTAATTGATTGTAGGTTTAACCTATGGACAGTGGTGTTGGGATAAATACCTGAATAGCAAGAGTTTTAGTAAAGTAAAGATTAGGGCTTTTCCAAAAACACACAGACAACAAACCTGTAGCCCGAGGGACGAGAGGGGTGTGGAAAGAGAGCTTGTTTTTTTGTCACGTAGCTCGGAGGCATATTTACGGCTAGAATTTCCATTTGGCCTACATATGCACATCAGCGGCTTCAGGCACTCGAGCTCTACATGCAACTGACCACGTGTGTGCGAGACTACAGATGTCAGCACTGTCTGTGTTCAGACATGTGACCATTGGAAAAGGTTATAGAGGGTTTGGATCATCTTTTAAAGCTGCAAGTGAAGCTTTTGGCTTCAGTAAACAAATTCATTTATTTAAATTGACTGATATTAGTCAGGCAGACCCAGTCCAAAACATCTGCAGGATTATAGTGACTACATTACTGAAATGACTCTCCCATTGCAAATAACTTAATTGGTACAATCCAAACCTGCTTCAATAAACACAGAATTGGGAATTGTGTACTTTTCCATTACTTTTGGAGGGTTAAAGGTATTTTTCTCCAAAGCAAAAGAACTGTTTTAGTGGTCTGGTGCATTCACATACAATGCAAAGGAAATTTTCGCTTTGCATTGCTCGTGCGAGTTTGACTGCTGGATTATGCATTCGCGTGAGTAGTGCGAACCCACGAGTATTCCCCCTTCTCTTCCGGAAAAGGACAGGAGGCTGGGCTTCTACGACTTGGTTCATAGTAAAGTACAACCAATAGCTGGAATCAAGTAGACACGCATATTTTCAGAACTTAACAGTTAGTCCAACTTCCTCGCTCACTTTCCTCCAAGCAATGTCTTTTTCCATCCAGTCTCTGTACGTGACCGCTACAACAATTTTTGTATCCATTTTTCCAGATTTTTCTGCTACAACATCAGTACATCAGTGACCTCCGGACAATCTCAATGCTGATAGGCTTTCGCGAAAACGCTCCAAGTGAATTTTTCGCTGAAGTTGACAAGCGATTTTGCATGTTCGCGTGTTCGAGTTGCGTCATTCGCTTCATACGCGCCGCCCGATGCAAATTCACGTCTATTGACATCTTCACGAAACGCTCGCTTAGCGTTGTATGTGAACGCACCATTACATGTGGCTCAACAGAAGAAATCTCAACAAGGTCACAAATTGCTCAGATTTGCCAAGATAGTCTGTAATTAAAAGTTAAAGATTTCAATACTCAATTTTAAAAAAAAATGTATCATCTAAAGTGCCACTTTGTGGACATTTCACCTCAGAACTGCCACGATAACTGTATTTAACCACAAAAATGTCGCCACAATCACAGTTTTCACGAGATCAGACTAAAAGCCACAAAAGTGAAATTTAGATTTCATAGGGTCTTTAAACACTTTTGCTTCCCTCATTCCCTCCCAGGACGAAAGGTTGACGGTGACCCAGGTAGGGTCGGTCAGTGGAGCGCCTCCTGTCCTGCACTTCCAGTACCAGCTGAGCGAGCGACGATTCTCCTTCTGGGATACAGTTCTTTCAGACGACGCGCTTTACTTGGAAATCCCCAATGGAGCTCTACATAATGGCAGCCGAGAAGGGTACATACACATATGCCATCTGTAGGGCTACATTGGGTTAACAATTTGTTATATCATAGAGCTCAATATCGAAGTTAACAGTGGGAATAGATACGTCTGTCTCGGCAGGGTTCTTTTTTCAATCGTCACAGTAGAACGAACAGCTGGTTTAATTTTAGTTAAAAACAACTTGACTTGGTTTTCCATTTGACGTTTTATCATTGGTTTGAGATTGGGACAGATGCAGTGGATGGAAAACCGAATCCAGTTGCTCTTGACAAAAGATCTACCAGTCGTTTCCTATTTAGATATAGTCATGTGTTATCTTGGAGGTCACTGCAGTCATTAGAACAGAGGTTTAGACTGTTTTACCTTCATAAGCAGCTGGTGGATTGTCAGCGATGTGTGTGTGTGTGTGTGTGTGTGTGTGTGTTTTGCCTAAAGTTAGTCTGCAGCTGGTACATCTGCATTATTATATAAGATCCAGATTATGTAAAAGCAGCAGTGTATCACCATCTCTCACTCTCTCTATTCTGCAGTTTTACCAGAGTGCTGGAGTTTGCAGAGGAGCAGCTGAAAGTCAGCTATGTGTTCCTCTGGTTCTACAAAAACAGAGACGATCGATGTAAGATTCATTTAAACACACATTAAAGCAGGGGTGTCAAACTCAGTTCCTGGAGGGCCACAGCCCTGCAGAGTTTAGTTCCAGCCCTGCTCCAAAATGCCTCCTTGTAATCATCAAGCACTCCTTAAAACCTTGATTAGCGGCTTCAGGTGTGTTTAATAAGGGTTGGAGCTAAACTCTGCTGGAATATGGCCATCCAGGAACCGAGTTTGTCACCCCTGCATTAAAGGGATAGTTCGCCCGAAAATGAAAATTCTCTCATCATTTACTCACCCTTATGTCATCCCAGATGTGTATGACTTTCTTCTGCTGAACACAAAAATATTTTTAGGAAAATATCTCAGCTCTGTAGGTCCATACAGTGCATGGTGAATGGTGGCCAGAACGTTGAGGCTCCAAAAAGCATGTAAAGGTAGCATAAAAGTAAACAATACGATTTCAGTGGTTAAAGGATTAGTTCACCCAAAAATTTAAATTCTCCCATGATGTACTCACCTTTAAGCCATCGCAGATGTGTTTGTCTTTCATTCTTCTGCAGAATCAATCGAAGATTTTATAAAAACGTTTTATTTATTGATTTGTTTCTTACACAAACCTATCTGTTTGCTTCGGAAGACATTCATTGATCGATTGGAGTCATGTGGATTACTTTTATGCTGCCTAAATATGAATTTTGGACCATCAAACAGCCAGCAGCCTCACGGCACCCATTCGCTTTCGTTGTATGGCCAGACAGAGCTGAAATGTGCTTATAAAAATCTTAATTTCAGTTCTGCTGAAGAAGGAAATACATACACATCTGGGATGGCTTAAAGGTAAGTAAATCATGCGAGAATGATCATTTTTGGCTGAACTAATCTTCAGAAATGATATGATAGGTGTGGGTGAGAAACAGTTTGGTATTTAAGTCCTTTTTTCTAAATCTACACTTTCACATTCTTCTTTTGTTTTTGGTGATTAATGTTCTTTTTGCATATTGCCTCCTACTGGGCAGGGAAAATTATTTATAGTAAAATAGGACTTAATATAGATCTATTTCTCCCCCACACCTATCATATCGCTCCTGAAGATATGGAGCAATCCATATGAATTACTTTTATGCTACCTTTATGTTCTTTTTGGACCTTCAGAGTCCTGGCCACCATTCACTTGCATTGTATAGACCAACAGAGGTGCGATGTTCTTCTAAAAAGTCATAATTTGTGTTCTGCAGAAGAAAGAAAGTCAGACACATCTGGGATGGCATGAATTTTTGGGTTGACTATCCATTTAGAGAGATAGTTCACTCACTAATGAAAATGATGTTATCATTTACTCACCCTTATGCTGTTTCAAACCCATATGACTTGCTTTCTTCATGAACACGAGAGGACAATTTGAGTTTTTTTGGTGAACTACACCTGGATGATAACTCTGATTAATCCCTTAATTTAGTCAATATTGTCTGGTTTCACCTGTCCGTAACTGATGAACTGTCATTCTCTCTGCTTGTTATGGTAGTGTCCATCATGAAGACCTTCCACTACATGGGTTTTGAAGTCGTCAAACCGGGTCACCCGCTGGTGCCAGCCCGGCCCGATCTTCTCTTTATGGTCTATTCCATGGACAGCAGTAGTTCTGATGAAGAGTGACCATCATCACCCACTCAAAATACCCCCCACGCCTCCTCCTCACCTGCTCTGTGACCTGCCCCCCCTCTCAATACCTTTGCATCAAAGTGAACTTAAGCCAGGGGCTAAGACACGAGGGAGGGTCATAGCTGGGCCGACTAACACGCTGAATGGTTCAGTTTCTGTTATTATCCCACCGATCAGTTCTGATTAGTCGTTAGTCAGCAAGAGGTGGGTTGGTGCTAAAGTAGAAATCTAGCATATCCTTTCGGTTAATTCACATCATATATCCAACTGTCTATACTCTCGTATATTCTATGTATGACACTCAGAACACAATATAGATTGCAGAAATGTTTATAGGAGTATTATTACAGAAGGGGGTGTATTTTTAATTGATTGTGAACGGTTTTCCTGTTAAGGTTTTGCTTTCGGGTGGTGGTGGTGGTGGTGAAACATGAATTTATAATTTTATTCCAGTTTGACTTGATTCCAGTCTTTACTGGTTTTGCTTTTTTTTTTAAGTCTCAGCAATAACTATCACTAGTTAATCATTCAGCATGCTCAGAGGACGTTGCATAGCTCTCAGCTCTTAGCAACTAAGATGCATTGATTCACCTTGCTCATATTTCGCGCAATTAGCCCACTAACTGAGCCTTTGAATATTCATTAGGGTTTTTGCTCTGTTCCGTTAATTTCAGGCCATGTTCACACTCATATGGTTTGTTAGAAAACGCATTGATTTCACTACGCTTACGCCTCTCATACACACTGAAACAGCGTTTTCCTACACCGAAAATGGAGTGTTTCAAAAAATGTCTGCATTACCACATATTTTGAAAATGATGATGCTGGGAAATTGAAAACAGAGTTTTAAAACGAAAACCAATTAGTTTGGATGTGACCTCAGAGAGTCCGAATTTCTGACTTCCTACTTGGAAATGTGCTGTGGAACGGCACTTGAAATCGGACGTCCAAATTGGAAAATAGGGCTGCAACAAATGATTATTTTGGTAATCGACTAATCTAATGATTATTAGAACGATTATTCGACTATTCGGGCGATTATTGCAACGATTAATTGACTATTCAGCTTGTGCCTTGACTTAAAATATTGTATTAAATGTGCTTACTAACAACAAAGAGGATAAAATCATATTTTAAAAATACCTCTAAATAACATCGTTATTTAAATTCTCGTAATAAAATCTCGTATTCTGATTTTTACTGCGATGTGCGTCTATAACGTCGCACGAACATGGCGGCAACCAGGAAAATCTTCACGGTTGATCATAAATATTTAATTTTGGGCAAATAAGTGCATCAATCCATCAAAGTTCCTAAATGACATATAATGGTAAACAGTAAATTATTGTCCCTGTTGATAATCGTACACCAGCAAAACAAATGCTAGCATAATTTGTCCTTCGCGGTTTGATTGCCAGGAGACATGTTTGTTGACAATCAAACACTTGCAACGCTATCGCTAGTGAATGACGCCATTTTGTTTCTTTGTATGTTGTCTTCTGAGCGTCAGGCAATGGAATATATTTATTGTTCGGAATCAGAGATATCAAGTAGGAATATCCCACATCTGACTTTGAATGGAACGCAGCATTCGACGAAAGAGCTTAATTTCATTAGGTTTGTGCATCATTCCAGACCCCATCAAGGCACTTGAGGATTAGTTTAAATTTAGTTTAGGTTTTTCTCAGATTAGGTTTGAAGTTTGCTTGTGATATGAATCCTTTGAGTAGAAGTTGTCCATTCAGGTCTGATGCTTTTATTGCTTTGAAATAAGAAGTCAGGCACAAGACATAAAATCTTTTAGATGCATGCATTTTGATAAAAAAAATTATTCATCCTAGGTAATATTTTCCCTCATGTCTTTGACAAATCCCAAACGCCCTGGTCTTTTCTTGGGCAAATGCGTGGAGTAAAGGTCTTCAGTACGCGTTCTTACCGACGTCCATCTTCATGTTTCTCACCTTTTGTCTTAACCATCTTAAACCAAACCAAACCAACCCCACCCTTGTCCGTTGAGGGCTTTAACACAAGCACTTTAGGAAAACACATGCAATTTAGCTCACAATGCATTGTACATCCATTACAGAGAGATGTACTTTAAGCCGTTGAGATGTCTTGCGGTGTTTAGTGAACTTGACATACTTGCCAAAGATAATGGTCTCCATTCAATGCTAACGCCTCATGTTTCATTCAGATAACACTGCTAAATCTACCGTAGCAGCCTTGGTCCCGGTGTAGTCAGGTATAACATGCAAAAACATTCCCAAGAGCAAAAGCCTTGGTTTCTTTAATTATTGGTTATCTCTGTGGAAATTAGGTGCAATCTTTGCATCGAATCCAGTTCTAGATGGCCAGCAGGGTGGCCTTTAGGTTTTGCGTGTGTAAATAAATCTAACCTTTCCTCGTGGGCTGATTGTTCATCCAATTAAAGTTTATTTTTATCTTGATCAATTGATTTTATTTTGTCTATATTGGTTGATTGATGGATTTTTGTAGTGTAGAATTTAGATTATATCAGATATTATAATTTAATGACAATATACATACACTTGTATACTTTAAATATTTTCCTTATTTCCAAATAAAAAATGTAAAACCAAAACGTAATGTTTTGCCTGTTTTTTTGTATAGTTTTTTGTCCCCCCAAATGAAATTGAATTAGTGTATTCCCGCTGAATTCCACCATGCCACAAGGACTTCCTCATCAGAAATGGACTGAGGAATCTGAAATATCACAAATAATACAATATAGAGCTGTTTTTAGGCCAACCATGAAGGCTAACATGAAGGCGAATTTCCCTCAGGAAATTCTATGAGTTAGTGGTTTTCGAGTACAATAATTTCTGTGGTTTACAGTTAACATAAAATTTACTACAATGGCAATTTAAAATCCAATAATTACATTTTGCAAACTATATACTGTATTTATAATAGTTTACAATGGGCTAAAGGCACCTCTTAATGGAAATTAGCTTTTTTTTCTGGCTTCAAATTGTTTCAAGATAAAAAGAAAACACACATTTTTATTGAATATTGATAGAGCTACATAATTTGGATGAAAATAAATAATAAAAGTTTGTATTTATTAAAAAATTTCTTGCAAACAGTTTTCAACATCATATTTGTGGGTTCTGAGCATCAAAACATTTGAAAACACCTGCCTTAAACTTTAATTTTGAACCTGCTATGTGTTTTTCCTAAGTTGCTAAATAAGGACTACAATTTTTGTCCACTTGATTAATTGTAGAAACTCATATCATTGTGGTATTTGTAGTCCTTATTAGCAACTTAATACAATTCACATTAGCGGTATGACTGTAATATATATGATCAAACAAAAGCATCTTCAAACAATGTTAACTACAGACCTTAGGCTATAGACCTCATTTGATAAATTATAAATAATGTGCTCACGTTGTTGGTCCTCCCTACTGTTAATTGCATTTCTGGATGCCCCACTATGTGTAGGCCCAAACTGAATCAGTGGACATTTTTCAAATTTTCTGTGCTGATCTTTGAGAGAAAATATACATAATTCACATGATAAATTGTATTTTTATTTTCATATATTTGTCAACTTTTAGGTGTATACTTGCATATAGATGTCTAATGTTGGTGTCTCACGCTGTGCCTAACACCACTTACTGTGCTGTAAAATCATTCCTGGCAGGTGGCCAGGTTAACGGGCTGAACTAAAAGCAGCTGTCGCTTCTAAAGAGACCCGCAGGTCATATGCGCTTAACGATCCGTGCTAGGTTACATCACGGTAATCTTCTCCATTAAAATGACCTATATTTTCTGTGTGTAACACACGAACGTTTCTGAGTTGCCGTGTTATTGAGTTCCATGGCTGACCTCTGAGACCTTAAATCTGCCTGAGTTTATGAAACAGGCGCGAAATATTCCCGCGCTTCTTAGAAAGCCCGCGAATCTTAGCAGGACTCAGTCTGTCTTCTCTGATTGATACTTAAAGCTTACCTTAACTACCCATAGCTTTTATATTATACACATATTGCTTTCTAGGTGGTATTTGTGCATCTTACAAAACATTGTAACCATAGCTTCCACCAGAATATTGTTACTTCAGATATTGATACTACAAAGAACTGAGGAATAAGCTACCGCTATCATTGAAAAAAAATTACAAAGGCTGTTTCTCAATGTTTGTTCTTTTTGTATTCTTACATTCCTGTGGACTTACTTGACGTCATCACAACTTATTAAAAAAAAGAAAATAGTTAAGAGGTTGAATCTACATATTGTAGCACATCTCAAAACCTCCTCTTCTGAGTTTGCTCACTCAAGGTAGTTAGACAAGACTGATTTTCACATGAACGCAAGGAGAAAGTGTTCATAGCTTGAGAAACACCCAAAGATACTTATAGCTTTTTACATTGTTAGAATATTCTATATTCTACGCTTACCATGGTAAACCTTTGTCTCTATCTGGGTAGGGGTGGAAGCTGCTCATGGCTTACCCTAAAATACACCCATATAGAAACCGACAGCCCACACCAACCTGAAAGTTGTGGGTTACACGATATGCA
The DNA here is from genome assembly GCF_025860055.1 of Xyrauchen texanus. Taxonomy (NCBI): domain Eukaryota; kingdom Metazoa; phylum Chordata; class Actinopteri; order Cypriniformes; family Catostomidae; genus Xyrauchen; species Xyrauchen texanus. The sequence goes on along the minus strand of NC_068321.1, from coordinate 23,304,164 downwards.
CATTAGCTGCAGAGATTTCCAGAAGAACACTTTTACATGTAATTTATTATTCAACATTTAACACCAGCTGTTGGTTGAAGTCAAGTGAGAGACCTTCTACGACTTTCTCAAGACCTTGCACAACATTATCAGAAAAAACCCAGACCAATGCATTTATCTTTTAGTTTTGTTTAATAAAGAAAATGACAGATTGACAGACAGAGTAATATGAATTTCTCAACAAATCCCAGCTGAGTTTCTCATTTTAATAGAAAACAAGTGCAAGGTTATATTTTATTTGTCTTTCTCCTTCTGTTCCTTATCCTTTTTGTCCTTCTCTGCTTTGGCCTCTTCTGCTTCGTGTTTCTTGATCAGTTCTTCAACTTCCTTCTGCTTGAGGACTTTGATTCTAGTCTTGCCGTTCTCTCGTGTCAGTGTGGCGATCTCGACTGCACAGATGGACACAGAGAAGATTTTCATGATTCGATCTTAAATGGAAAACTGAAACTTGGTTCAGTTTAGAATGACTGAAGCACAATTTTTAGGACAGTTTTAACTTCACAGTAGTTTTTATTTCCTCTTTACTTACAGTTTTAACTGTATTACTGCATTAGGTTGAGAGCTCAGATGGGTCTGTATGGTGTCATGATCATTCATAATGCATAATTTCGCTCTAAGCCAGACTGTCTCCATCCACAAGCCTTGTCTGCATGCTAAAACATTTATTCCATCGCCCTCATGCCAAACACACACACACCTTTCTCTGCTGAGAGCTTGCTGACGTCCATGGTCTTGTTTAGCACTTTGACAGCAAGAGCGAGGGCAGCTGATAGTGTCATCTCTCCCTCTTTATAGTCCTGCTTTAGCATCGACACAGCAGCCTATAACACACACACACACACACACACACACACACACACACACACACACACACACACACACACACACACACACACACACACACACACACACACACACACACACACACAGTTCTGAGAAAATCTCACTTTTCATTTTGACAGAATAAAAGGGTCCAAGATTGACCAACAGTCAATTAAAGAAGCGTGTTTAGCATCATCTACAAGCCATATTATGATATTACTACAGTTATATTATTATACAGATAATAATAATACTAGTGTAATATACAGATATTACACTAGTAGTTGGACATGGTGATGTCAAATTTGAGAGTGAATCGTTCTTTTAAATCGGCTTGAACTGATTCACAAAGAATTCAGAAATCATTTAACTTAGAGAAAACAGAGTAATATTATGGGGTGACACAATGGACATGATTAAACAGTTAAACAACATTATTTGATATAATATTTATTTCACTAGAAAAGAGAAGGAATTCTAGTAACACTTTTAAATGATGACTCCAACGAATCCAGTTGTAATATAGCATATAACTTAATATATAATGTTTAATTACACATATAATGTTTACATTAGGGATGCACTGATGTATCAGCCACTGTTATTTATCTACCATATATTGACCAAATTAAAACAATCAGCATATCAGTTATAAGTATGAAAATGGCAATATGAAAAACTGATGGTTTATTATAACGATATATCAACAAACTTGTTCATTATTAAAAAAAATAATAATCATAGTCAAAAAATGTAGAAGGGTTGGCATTCCTAAAAACATTACATTTTTTCTTGTTCTCACATTATTGAGGGGCTAAATAAAAGCTGCGTTTTTAAGGTGCCCTAATTAACTTTTATCTTTGTGTCATCTTGGACTTACACTGACACCTAGCGGCTTGAATGAAGCATAATTTAAAATCAATAGTTTTCAGTTTCAGATTCCATTGACAAAATTTTGTATTTCACAGTCAGCTATAATTACTTAAATCAATGAGTGTAAGTGTCAAATAACAGGACGGTTACTGAGATTAAGCGAGTAGTATTCGGCTGGTCATGTGATTCTAACATGGCAGCCCCCATGTGCGGACCCTCTCCATGTAGAATAAAACAGCTTTTTTAAGGTTACTGATATGACAGTAGTCTTGATATGAGAGTGGTCAAGATTTCCTACATATACTGCAAAATTACAATTCATGTCTTTAGGATTTAAACATTTGTACTAAGGAAAAAATTACTGAGTGTGCCTTTAAAATGCAATAGGGGCTGGCTGCAGACTACGGGTCGAGTGGAGCTCCATTCAACGCGGAAATACGTCACCTCCACTGCGCCGGAGCGCATATATACGTCACCTCTACTGCGGCCTTATACTGTCTATGACTGCGACCGAGCGCATATATATATATATATATTTAACCGAGCACATATATACGTGACCTCACCTAATCTTCACACACAATATCAAAGCAGTATACTAAACTTTTACGGTTTATGACTTTTAAATATAATATTATAGTAAAAATAATTTCAGAATTTTCTATTTAACGCTAAATAACATGTACAAATCAACCAATGTAAAATAATGAAGAATAATTTCCACAATTTAAGTTTTAATTGTTTTTATGTAAAAAAACCCCAAAAAACAAATAATCCCCCGCGAAGTGGAGGTGACGTATTTCCTGTTTGAGAGTGGAGCTCCAATCGCCCACAGTCTGCAGCCAGACCCTTCTCTTAAAATGTAGTATGCATTTCAGTGCTTCAGTCAGCAGTGTGTGAGCAAGTGGCGCCCTCTACCGGTCTGGATGGCAATATCCATTATCCATTACACCACAATATAGTTTAACAGGGTGTTTTATTCCTTTGGTTAAAACTTTTAATTTTTTGCATGATGTGGTTGACATTTCTGTGGAGTTACCCAACATATGCATAATGAATTTGGGATGTTCTATCCTACATATCAAATGTCAAATATGAGTTATTTTGTTTTGAACTTCAAAACCAAAAGTGCAAAAATGTATAAGTACAAAATAACCTTTTTTTCACGTCAATTTTCATGCTATGGGTTTTAGTTATTTTATTTAGTCTTTTTATCTTTCATTGTGGCTCTCTTTCAAAATTTGAACTGTCATATGTTCAACAGATCCAATCCACATTCAATGGAAATTAATTATTGTTAGAATAAAAAAGGTTTTGTACATCTTTGTATATTTTTAGAGAATAATTCTGGAGCAAAACAGTGATCTTATGACAAAATAAGGTAAGTGACAAAATATCGGTATCGGCCAAAAAAAAATTCATATCGGTTCATCCCTTTTTACATCTTGTGGCTTTAAAAAATATATATATTTAAATAAATAAAAGTGCATTTTAGTGTTGTGCCTTACTGTAACTGTTATTTTTGCTCTTTTTATTTTTAAATGAGGGAGTCGAAATATTTTTTTGTGGAAATTGAACCCAGAACATTTCCTTAAATTAACAGGACTTCCAAATGCTAGTTGAACACTTCAAGCTGGTCACAATTACAAGCAGAAACAAAGAAGCAGATAACATGGCAATATATCCATACTTGAAATTTAGAACTTCATTCGGTCTCTGAAGTTAAAAAAGGTGCAATAATCTTGCAAAATTGTTACTTTTTATTTTTGTGCTAATGCTGCAGAATGTGTGTGTTTCACTCACTGCGCTGTTGTTGCCGATGCATGTGGCCTTCCAGCCTCCATAGTTTCCGCTTGGGTCACTCTGATAGAGCTGGAATCCGTAATGTTTGTCCCACCCCATGTACAGAAGAGACACACCAAAGGGCCTCTTACCTGATCACACACACAAATACACAGTTTACAATCAGCAGTTCATGTAAAGTTGTGGTTTTATTTCGCAGTCGTACCTCCAAACTGTGTGTAAGCCTGTTTGATGTCACAAAGTGCAGTAACCAGTTGCTCGCAGGGGATTGGCTCCTGATACTGCAGGAGATACCTGCAAACACATACATGTCCAAAATCCTGAGGCTATGCCATGCATAATGAATATCAAATAATTTAACAAAAATATCACATTATTTGCAACAAAAGCTGGAAATGAGTTGGAGGGGGAAAAAAGGACCAGTCATAAATGCTTAAATGTTTCACCACATGGAGTTCTGGGGATATGACATAAAAAGCTGAAAACATTAGTAAAAGGACAAACTACAGTTCTTATATTGCAATGTGAAAAATGCATTATGCTGCAATTACTAAAAATGTTAACAGGACACTGGCCAAAAGTCTAAAATGTATTCGCCAACAAAAATTAGTGCTTGGCAGGAGTGAGTTTTAAACCCTATGAATCATTTTGGCTGGCAAGCAACACAACATCTTTTAGAAAGGTGTCAAATTTTTTTTACCCCGCTTTACTCACCTCTGTGCGATGAGTCTCAGTTCGTTTGTCAGGACGTTGGCGTCTGAGGTAATTCCTGCTACGCTGCACGCCATGTCTCTGCATTACACATACAACACATCTCTTACACATACAGATTTCACAAGCACAGAAATTTACATTTTATATCCTCCATATTACGGTCTTTAAACGGAAAAGGTTAGTTAGAGATTTATAAAATCATGTTAACATGAATATCACTTGTGTCTTGTTGCTATACTTTTGAAACAGTGAGTATTTTAACATTTATGGATTGGCCCCCATTCACTTACATTATACAGTGTATTCAGAAAGTATTCAGACTCCTTCATTTTTTCACATTTTGTTATGTTGCAGCCTTATGCTAAAATCCTTAATTTTTAAATAAAATAATTCACAAATAAAGCAAAAAACAGATTTGATAGCCCTGCAAATTTATTAAAAAGAAAAAAACAGAAATATCACAATGACATAAGCATTCAGACCCTTTGCTATGACACTTTAAATTTTGTTTATCTGTGGTAAAATCAATTGATTGGGCATGATTTGGAAAGGCACACACCCGTCTATATAAGGTCTCACAGCTGAAAATGCATATCAGAGCACAACTAAGCCATGTGGTCAAAGTAACTGCCTGTAGAGCTCAGAGACAGGATTATGTCAAGGCACAGATCTGGGGAAGGCTACAAATTTGTTTTAGGTTACATTGAAGGTTCCCAAGAGCATAGTGGCCTCCAAAATTCATAAATGGAAGTTTCGAACAACCAGGTCTCTTACTAGAGCTGGCCACCTGGCCAAACTGAGCAATCGGGGAGAAGGGCCTTGGTAAGAGAGGTGACCAAGAGCCCGATGGTCACTCTGGTTGAGCTCCAGAGATCATGTGTGGAGAGAAATTTGCAGAAGGACAACCATCACTGCAACACTCCACCGATCTGGGTTTTATGGCAGAGTGGCCAGAAGGAAGCCTCTCCTCAGTGCAAGAAAGCAAAAATTCACCTAATGAACTCTCAAACTGTGAGAAACAAGATTCTTTGGTTTGATGAAACGAAGACTGAACTGTCTGGCTTCAATCCCAAGCATCATGTCTGGAGGAAACCAAGCACCGTTCATCACCTGCGCAATACCATACCAACGGTGACACATGGTGGTGGCAGCATCATGCTGTGGGGGTGTTTTTCAGTGGCAGGGACTGGGGGACTGGTCAGGGTTGAAGGAGAGCTGAACACAGCAAAATACAGAAATATCCTTAATGAAAACCAAATCCAGAGGGCTCAGGACCTCAGACTGGGCCGAAGGTTTACGTTCCAACAGGATAATGACCCCAAGCACACAGCCAAGACAACGCAAGAGTGGCTAAGGGAGAACTCTGTGAATGTCCTTGAGTGGCTCAGCCAGAGCCTGGACTTGAACCAAATCGAATATCTCTGGAGAGATCTGAAAATGGCTGTCCACCAAAGGTCCCCATCCAACCTGACAGAACTTGAGAGGATCTGCAGAGAAGAATGGCAGAAATCCCCAAATCCAGGTGTGCAAAGCTTGTCGTATCATACCCAAAAAGACTTGAGGCAGTAATCACTGCCAAAGGAGCTTCAACTAAATAATGAGTTAAGGGTCTGAATACTACTGTCAATGTGATATTTCTGTTTTTTCTTTATAATAAATTTGCAAAGTTAGCAAAAATCTGGTTTTTGCTTTGTCATTATGGGATATGGAGTGTAGATTGATGTGAAAAAAATTACTAATTTAAAGCATTTTAGCATAAGTCTGCAACAAAATAAAGAGTGAAAAAAATTAAGGGGTCTGAATACTTTCTGAATGCACTTTAAGTTCATCACTTTAACAGCCTGAAGCTTTGAATCAGATGTGAAAACCACAACTCACTCATTGAGTTTGTAAATCTTCTCAGAAAAGAAAACCTCATCCAGCAGTTTATGAATGTTTCTCCTCTCGGCTGCCAGCAACACGCCATCATTTGCCAGAATGCCCAAGCAGGTGCCAGCGTGACCAATGGCCTCCATGGCATATTCTACCTGATACAGACGCCCTGCATACAACAAAACACACAATGAAACCCCAATTAGAGTACAGAAGACACAAAGTCAACGTTCCAAATAATAATTAAAAAAATAAAAACAGTGGATATATATGGACTCTTACCCTCTGGAGAGAAGATTGTCGTTCTAGAGTCATACCTCCGAGACTAAAAATAAAACACACAAAAAACAGCCTTTTTAATTATAAGGGCCAAAGAGAGAGTGGAAAATGGTCTTGTAAAATTTAACAACAACTGTTTTGGTGCAAGGACCTTAAACATAAAATGCAACAAAAGTGTTAAATATGGGCCTTTACAACAATTGATTAAAATGGGCCAAAAACAGTTAAACTCACCATAGTGTCCTCTGATTAAATTACACCTGTAAATAAGAGAAAACATGCATCAATGATTAGTAAGAACTTCCCATGCATAAAATCTTCATTGTAATAATTTATTTGATCAGTTTCTGCTGCTGTCAGAATCTAAAACATCCACAAAGCAGCTACAAAATGAAACAAAGCAGCCTAACATTAAAGATATTCTTAAAAACACACCTCCAGTTCTCAGTCAACCACGCTATATTTTATTATTAGGAATCATAAGAGAATATGATGTATAAATGTGAGTTTCAACCCTTGTGAGTCAATTTAAAAAAGTTACTCAGAGGTCCTTAAGTGTCGAAAAACCGCCATAAATATATTATAAATTAATATTATTTTCCACTTTCAATTAGTAAATGTTTTATCCAACATCAGTCCTGATTCATAACTATCAAGTATTCATTCATTTTCAGGATTTTAACCTTTTAAATGCCAGTTTATTTACATAACGCCACTGTTGTTTTTCACACACACACACACTGACATCCATACCAACACAATTTTCGCTGCATCATTTATTCGACTGGCCTGCAGTGCTCTATAATACAGCAAACAGAAAATAGGGGAAAAGCTTGTATTTGCTCCATAGGCTAAACATGATAAAAATGGCGCCATCTGGTGGAATATATATAAATATATTTTTAATTTTGAACCCAGTACTCCAGAATGAAAGCATAATATCATAAAATTCGTGATTCTATGCTTAAATGGCACTTGGATCAAATATTGCCATTTTAATGTTTTTAAATTGGGACATTTTTGTCCTGAAGGTCCTGAGTGTAACTATTTTGTGTACACAGTGCATTATAGATGTATTATAGGACCTGAGGTTGAAATATTAAAATTCCCCCCAACATACACACCTTAAAACATTAACTCAAAAATGAAAAAGACAAAAATGTCCAGATGGTCGCACAAGGGTTAAAGCTGCTTTCAGTTTCTCCAGTTTAAATGTGTTTTAGCTTCAGCATTAGCACCTGCAGAACAGCATGAAGCAGCAACTTTACGCTGCCTTTAAACGTATCCTTCACCTAGATGCTCTCAGAGCGGCTTAGTCGTTAACCTATGCCGGGTAAGCTTAGATATATTACGAACACAACGCAGTAAATTCATAATATAGTAAAATAATGGTATTTTCATACCTAAAACCTGTGCTCGAGCTGCCTGGTCACTGTTGCGGCTCGCGACGCCACTCAAGAATCTCACTGCAGAGGGAAGTGCATCCACCCTTCATATTTGTCACGTGTTAAATGAAGCTCTCTGATTGGCTCCCTTCAGACGATTCCGCCTAAATTCGCTGTAGTGTTATCAGCTTAGTTTTAATTTCAATATCATTAAACAACAATTAAAGAACTACCCTTTAATCAAACACTGGCGTTGAATATATGTACTTTGAAATGTTATTAGGTTATGATTTTATGACATTTTTTGCCTTGTAATTACGTAAATTTACAATATTAACACTGAGCCCTATGGGATTTCACTTATTCATACTTACATTTGCCCGCTTCCGGGTGGTGAAGAGAGTTGGCGAGATGGACAGAATATGCTCTTCTACGCCATTCGCAAATAAATCGTATGTCAGTTCTTCAGCGCCTAGTGCACAGGAAGACCAACAGCAGCCGTGAATTAAAGGAATATTCCGGGTTCAATACAGGTTAAACTCAACAGATAGTTTTTGTGGCATAGTGTTGAATATCACAACAATTAATTTAGACTTATCCCTCCTTTTCTTTAAAAAAAAAAAAATCCAAATCGATGTTAGAGTGAGGCACTTACAATGAAAGTGAATGGGGCCACTTTTTGAAAGCTTTTAAAGTCAGTGAAGCTCATAATTCTATAAAAGCACTTACATTCATTTTTATGTTCAAATTTGTGTATTATTTGAGCTGTAAAGTTGTCTAAATCATTGTTTTTATGGTCATTTTAGGGTTTTTGTGTTTACAGCGTTTTGTCGTCATGGCAACAAATTAGAAAAGTTAGAAAAACTTTTAGAAAAAATTGATTTTATCACACTAGAAACATTTTAACACGCATATTGTTTATGTCTTGTGGCTATACTTTTGAAACAATGTTTACAAATTGGCCCCATTCACTTCCATTGTAAATGCCTTTCTATAACCCCGATTTGTTTTTTGTTTTTTATTTTTTTTTTAAGAAAAGGAGGGACAAGTAAAAATGTTTATTTTTTCCTAATCAACATTATGCCACAAATACTGTCGATAAAGCTTAACATGTATTGGACCCGAAATATTCCTGTAAATATAACTGAAACCATTTTATTTGTCTATTTCTTTAAAAACACAATTAACCATTTTTGTTTATTTGCTGTCAGATATTTAGCATGTGTTAAGATGTCGCTGTCCTTTTCTGCACATCACGGCGCCGTTTTGTGGTCTGCATAACACGGTGGCTTATCGCCCATTTGTCAGGTTTCGTGGATGACCCGCGGCCTGCTCAGTTCACCCGATGGCCAGTCCGCCCCAGATCGGCCCCAAAGAGCATCAGCCCACCGGGAAAATGCCCGGTATGCCAGATTACTAGTCCAATGACGGTTAAAAACTAAAAACTGCGCTCTATGTCCTCGTGGTGGCATAGTGACTCGCCTCAATCTCAGTTGCCAAATCTCAGTCTGAGACCGTCAAACCGCACATCTTATCACATGGATTGTTGAGCGCGTTACCGCAGAGACATAGCGCGTGTGGAGGCTTCATGCTATTCTCTCCGCGGCATCCATGCACAACTCGCCACGTGCCTCACTGAGAGCGAGAACCACATTATAGCGACCATGAGGAGGTTACCCCATGTGACTCTACCCTCCCTAGCAACCGGGACAACTTGGTTGCTTAGGAGACCTAACTGGAGTCACTCAGCACGCCCTGGATTCGAAATCACGACTCCAGGTGTGGTAGTCAGCGTCTTTACTTGCTGAGCTACCCAGGACCAACAAACAAACAAACAAATAAAATAACAGCAGTACATCTAAAATCAGCAAGCAGTACACACTAATCTGCATAATTTCTACATAATGCAAAGCATTGCTGGGATCTAGAGTGCGGATTCTTATAACAGTATTATTAGACACAGATTGCACACATCTTGTGACAGAAACACAATAAATAAGTTATGAAAAATATTTAGTTGTAGCTATTTGAGTCTTTGAGGCTGATTTAGTGTAAAGGATAGCAGAACAGCGCTAGTCAAATCATTAGGGTATTTCACGTTTTCTCAAGAATAACCGGCAGGGAAAGGAAATTAGACCTATTCCAGTTTAGTTTTTTGCATCTGTATATCAACAGAGTGAACATATGAGCAATTAATCTGGAAAATAACCAAACTATCTGCAAAGAGCTCTGTTCTCTAAGAGGTATGTGTTTATTCTTTCATTGTTTATAGATCCAGTATATATTTCAAGGAGTGTGTTATAGGCCCTATTTAAAATATGCTATTTTATTTATACTTAATACTGTTACCTAGTAATTATCATGCTTGCAGTTCACATGACATAATATTGAGACACTGGTTTATTTGTATTTCTAGAAAAAAGTAAGAGAAGTCACAGCTTCTAAAATACAAATATTCCCTTATGCATGCACGTACATTTCGACCTAACATCTTAATGTTGGGAAAAAAAGCTAATGGACACTTCATTTGTCATCTACCGAGCTATACAGTATAGTGCGTTCGGTTTAAAAAATCTGCTCATCATGTTTGCAGTGGTTCTAGGATGTTTATGTTATGACAATTTTCACACCGGGGGGCCCATTTTCATGATTTTACGTAAGGCCCCACAAACCCATGGGCTGGTCCTGCATATAGCACACTGGATTCTCCTCAGTACTTCTTAGTGCACATAAATCTGCACTTTTGTTAAGTACAATTGAGTAAAGAAGTATTACTTAAATTGAACAGGCTCCAAGTTCACCAGAGGTAATCACCCTAAAAGTGACTTCACATAAATCACAGCTATCAACCAGCTACAGATAAACACCTGCAATAGTCATACGAATTAAAACTACATTAGTTTACTTTTAACAATTATAATATTTCTCCATTAACATTATCTTGTCTTGACCAAACATACACAATGAATTCGGAGTTAGTTGTACTCAAAGCCAAAGTTTAATGAATGTACATATTTGAGTTAATATCCCAAAATATGACATTTCAAGTACTGTTAAATTAGGAACACTTAAATGTTTTTATTAATGCCAACTTTAGGGTTTAGGGAGTAACAGTAACTTAATTTAAACTAGTACGAGTAGTACACAATTAAGCTTAAGCGGAGTCAACTATTCTTTATTTTATTTCAGATAACTTAGTATTTACGGTGGTGGGTGTGGCCTACATTTTTAAATTACATTCTTAAAAGCCACAAAGTAATACAAATCTTTGCTGGCTTGTTAATTTCTAAAAACACAAAATTAAAATAATAAAATTAACGCAAAATTAAAATATCTATGCTGTCATATGTGGTGGACACAAGGTATTATAATTGCATCAAGAGACAAACGCAGCATGCTCATGTCACTGTTTAATACAAATTATTTACAGTAAAAGCATAGTTAAGAAAAGAATTACATTTATTTATTCTACTGTATAGTTCATTCATATGCTATGAGTTGCATACAGACTTCACATACAGAACATGAATTTAGCCAAAGCACTGCAGGACAGCACAGCCCAATTAGTCTTTAAAGGCAAACAGAATTTTTAAATGACGTTTAGATTAATATATCAGATGATGTTAATGCTTGGCCAACAGTAATTGGGGGAAACTCATGAAAACATGTCCAATTTATATGTCACCCCAAAATCAAGAGAGAAAAAAAAATGTATACGGAAAGTTAAAATATTTCCTCTTCAAATTCTCATTGAATTAATGCGTCCAGACGTTTTAACCTTCAGTTGTTTTTATGATTTTCAAGTGGAAATTCTCATGTACAACAAATGCTACCGTGATATAGAGAGATATATATATATATATATATATATATATACATACACCATATATATGGAGTGGTAGTGGTGTAGTGGGCTAAAGCACTGAACTGTTAATCAGAAGGTTGCTGGTTCGATCCCCACAGTCAGCACCATTGTGTCCTTGAGCAAGGCACTTAACTCCAGGTTGCTCCGGGGGGATTGTCCCTGTAATAAGTGCACTGTAAGTCACTTTGGATAAAAGCATCTGCCAAATTCATGAATGTAAAGATATATATATATATACACACACTTTTCAATTTAAATAATATATAGGTTTTTCACATTACGGTAAAGAGAATTTCTTTAAACAAAATTGAACTTCATATATTTGGTTCTTGACAGGTTTCATGAGATTCATCTAATATCTCAATTTAATCATCATCATCATCATCATCATCAACATCAATATAATACTCTCAGAAACAGCAGACATTAAAGGGACGCTAATAATAAATAAACTGATATTTAACTGGATCGGATCAAACACATAGTGGTTTGCTGTCGTGACGGCAAGATGTGGACACTCATGCAGAACAGTGTGCTTGGGAGATGCTGGACGTGTTTTGTATGTGTGGACACTTTCACTGTTAAAATCAGCACCATGAGAGAAGAACGAAGCCTTTTTTGAGATCAGAGCCCTCGTCGACATTGAAGTCATCATGCAGTATTTGAGCCCAACACTCGATGCGTTCACATGGACAGAAAGTATCTTGACACATGTTGCAGGCGCTGCAATATGAAATTAAAGCTCTACCTAAATTAAAGCTCTATCTGAACTACCTAAAGCTCTGACTCCACAAATAGACTTTAGGGTTTCCATTATGCCGATATGTGGAGAGAATGAGTCGAAAACAAACGCTGAACATTTAAGTGCAAGAATGACGTCCTTCTGGAGCGGAAGATTGGGCAAATTAGAGGCACAGCTTTCAGAGTTCATTCACCTACGGAAGGCCACTTGGTGGCGCTTTGCTGATAAGAGGTCCACGTCGTGTCTTTGTGGCTATAAGTCAAATAGGTTTTCTACTGTTGCAAAGAGCGAGCCACATACTTCAGGATGCCTCCGTTTCTGAAAAACACCATATCGATCTCGTTCTCGAGTAAAGCCACCACGCTGAAACTCTTCCCTGTGCTCGTCTGGAAACAAGAGGAGATGAGAACATAAGCCATCACACCGTAAAGAAGTAAAGCTGTCTAAACTATGCTTTCCAAAAATCATATATTAACATTAGAGATTATTTCATTTGAAAAAGATAAAAAATATTTATATGTATTTACAGACACTTGAGACTAGCACAATCAAGTCTGGGTCAGTCCTATTTAATAAGTAGCAGTATATTTTTCAAGAGACAGGTCTGTACCTCTACTGTAAGCTGTTGTCTGGGTGTGAGCTCCTGTGGGATGTTGATGGTGAATCGCTCTTTTCCACACAGCTCCAGTGAGTCTGCATTCTGTCCTGGCAGGAACTGCAGTGGAGCGATGCCCATCCCCACTAAATGGTTCTTATGAATCTTCTCAAAGCTCTCTGCTATCACAGCACGCACCCCCTGAAACAGGCACACACAAACACATGGGAGTTTAGTGATAAATGTTTCTGAGATGTAAGTATTTTAACTGTAATGCAAACAGCAGAAAGAAAGAAATACCAGTGATGGCAAGGTAGCAAAATAACAATGTTTGAGGTAAAATGACTGTTTAAAAGTTGCAAACCCAAAAAACAGATACCGGTATACATATATAGAGAGAGATAATTGAAAGTAATATAAGGGTGTTTATTCAACTTCGAGCATGTTTATGGCTAATTCATACTTACTGGGTGAACAGACTTCACTTAGTTGCCTACAAATAATGATGAAATGCAGTGACTTTTATGTTCTGCCAATGTATTCGTTTGGTGAGATTTCTCCTGTTCGACCACATCTCTGAAATTCTTGAACTACGAGATCTCGGCTGGTCAAAGAGTGTTGATAATTGGTTAAAACTAATTGTGGGCATGGTTTGGGCCAGATGTTTTTTATATACAATCGTGCGGGCCAGCTGAGAAGTTACTGTCGTTAAAATGGATAACTTTGAAGCTAGTCTTTTAGAGATTTTGCTAAACTATACTTTACACAGGGCGTGACAAGTTTAACTAAGCATAGAAGCGACACAGCGCTAAAAGTGGCAGTCCACAGAGAGAAAATCTGCATTATTGGCTTTACTTGTGGCTGGAAGAGTACATTAAACACTGTGACATCACCCTAAATTAACTCATTTTAAAATACAGCCGGGCTTAAGCATAAACACCAGCTTTGTTCGCCAAGGGTAAGTTTGTTCACCCAAGGCTTTTTCCAAAGTATAAACCAGGCTTTAGCAGTGTTAAAGCATTCTTCACAATCTCACAATTTGTTTGTATTTGTCTGCTAACAAATGTACAACAGTGTACGTACATGCATCACAAAAATTAAAGTCACGAAAATTCCCAACACAGTGTCATATTTCCAGCACATCTCAAATTCTGTATTGTGTTTAATAACAATGATGGAAATGACATTTTGTAACCCTGTTTTAAAAAAATTAAATGTCTTGTTAAGGCTAATTTAATTGCTAGCATTTGGCGTATCCTAAATACACAAAAGAATAGTATTTTCATATTTTCGTGTAATTTGGCAAAATGACAGCTTGATTGGCAATGACGGAGTATAAAAATACTCTGCTCACTAGTGATATATTTAAAAAAATAATGTCTCATATTTAATCAAGCATGCTCTTCACTCCCAAATTTGGAATTCCCAATTCCCAATGTGCTCCAAGTCCTCATGGTGGCGTAGTGACACACCTCATTCCGGGTGGCGGAGGACGAATCTCAGCAGCCTACGAATCCGAGACCGTCAATCCGCGCATCTTATCATGAGGCTTGCTAAGTGTGTTACCGTAGAGACGTAGCGCATGTGAAGGCTTCACTCTATTCTCCATGGCATCCACGCACAACTCACCACACACCCCACCGAGAACCACATTATAGCAACCATGAGGAGGTTACGCCATGTGAGACTACCCTCCCTAGCAACCAGGACAATTTGGTTGCTTAGGAAGCCTGACTGGATTCACTCAGCATGCCCTAGATTCAAACTTGTGACTCCAGCTGTTCGGGCTGAATTAATTGCAAAATGTGTGACATAAAAGTTAAGTTCCCGGTCAAGAAGGGATTTCAATATAGTGCTTCCTGGCAAACAATGTAATAAAGATTGCCAGACAGAGGAGTTTTGGTCTAGTACCATTAAATGGGGTCCTTTAGCAGCCCAGTCCCGTGAGCTGCCTGAGCCGTACTCCTTTCCTGCCAGGATGATGAGAGGAACTCCATCTCTCTGATAGCGCTCAGCAGCTTCAAACACATCCAGCTGTGACGGAACACACACACATCAAAACACAAAGCCAACACAATACCTCAGAGCTCACTGACAGAACAGATCATGTTTGGGCCGGTTCAGTCTGGTCACTTACCGTCTGTCCTGATGGAATGTGCAGTGTTTTGGGTCCGGTCTTTCTGATGAGGCGGTTCTGGAGCTTTATGCTGGCAAACGTTCCTCGAGTCATCACCGCATCGTTTCCTCTCCGTGCGCCATAAGAGTTAAACTCACGAGGGGTCAAACTGAAACAAACATTTCAAGAAAAGAACTGAACAGGCTGTAGATAAAATAGTGCTAAAGAGTAATGATTTCAGATTCACAAATGAATCAGTCTTACAAATATGTTCTTTCTATTGACTATATTGAACTGATTCACAAAGCATTTGCTACTAACTCAGTTTAGAGAGAACATTTAAAACAAACTATTTAACTTAATTAAAAAACATGGAGATGACCTTAATCTCACAACAAAAATGTAAATGCCATACATGGACTTCTGTGTATGCTTGTTGTACTTTAAGAGTTGAGACTTTTCTAACGTTATGACTCATGACTATTCGATCTGAATGATATTTTTGACTATTCCCATAATGATTGGTGTGCTCACATTTCATCAGTTATACAGCAAAACTGTTACAGATGAGCGCTGTAACAAGTGTTTGTGAATGCAAACACACACACAAACCACCCACTGACAGCTAGAATAAATATTAAACCATGTAAACAGATTAGGGTTTGCATTGTGTTTTTATTGTTTAGAGATCATTTCATACTGTTTATCACCTCATTTTGGTTTAGTGCATTATTACAGCTGTTTGACGTTCATTATTCTCTCTCTGTTAAAGTCATCAGGATTACCGTAAACACTCAAATAAATGGGCACCATACAATTTATGCAAGTGCATTGTCATTTATTTCTCATTCAAAGCAGCATTCATCTGAAACATAGGCACATTTCTGGTACATGTTACATCTGCCAAACCTAAAAAAGCAGCAGGTCCAAATCCAAGCTTTGAATTGACACATATTTTTCAAATGAGAAGCTTTTTATGAATTAGATAGCAGCTCCAGGTTAAAGGATTACAAATATAAACTTTTTTTAAATATCGGTTATCGGTATCGTCCACAATGAGCTGTGAATTATCGGTATTGGCGCATTCCATATTGGTGCATCCCTATTAACAATGATTTGCTAAAATGAATACGACTTCCCAAAGCCACTAAAGATTATGCAGAAAGAATAAATAGTGATAGATTGATATGTCGGCCAAGCCGATTAATCGGCCAACATTTGGCCACTTTGTGATTATTGGCATTGGCCGATAATATGAAAGGGCTTCACTCCAAAATGAAATTCAGGAAATCGCAACAGAAACAATATATATAGTCAAATTATATATATATATAATGTTGTAAGAGTAGTAATAATTATCAGTAACTGATAACCGTGTTCGTTTGGCTGATTAACGGAAGTGTTAACTGGTGTTAGAATGTTACCATTGAATTTGTCAATGGATAGTCAACACTTTATGCTTTCAAGGTTTTTTCTTACCAAGTTTATGCAAATCTGAGTAAATATTGCATAAAATATTACATGCATTGTTTGGTTCACTTTAGAAATTTCATCCCCATCAGATTTGCTGTTGTTAAATTGTATTATGTTTATTGGCATTTATACTGGCAATCCTGTTCTCTAGATATCGGTATCTGCATCATCCAATGAAAAACCAATTTCGGTCGACCACTTCTAAATAATAAAGTAGGATTGGAAAAACAAAAATAGCGAATCCAAAGCATCTCACCATTTGTTCTGCAGGTATCTGGCAGCAGGACTGACTCTAGCAATACTACCGGCTGGAGAGATGTGATCAGTCGTAACTTTATCACCCAGAAAGAGCAGAGCGTGAGCATTGTCAATGGACTGAGGGAAACACACCTCATTAGACTGAAAGAGAAAGGAACAAGAGCGGTGTTAATACTGAAGTGAAAAACTGTTAACGTGATGTTTGGAGGAGAAATCTGGATCTGAATGACACTCACCAGTTTACTGAAGAAGGATGGACAGCGGATGTAGGTGGATTTGGGATCCCACGGGAAGAGGGGCGATTCTGCAGAGTCTAAAACGTTCCAGAACATATTTCCTTTCTGCATATAAAAAAACACAGTATTCAACAAAACAGACAGAATAAGCTGCGGGCTACTGAAGTAATAATGAGTTTCTTCTCACCCCCATCCTGCTCCTCAGCTCCTTGAACATGGAGGCGATGACAATGTTCTCCTCTGTGTGGTGCACCTCCTCTTTAGACGGCCAGATATCCCTCAAATACACGTCCTTCCCTTCAGAGTTCACACCCAACGGTTCTGTCTCCAGGTCAATGCTGATGGTGCCTGCGATTGCATACGCCACCACCAGTGGGGGTGAGGCCAAATAATTAGCCCGAACGCAGTCGCACATGCGTCCTTCTAAATGCCTGTTCCCAGACAGCACGCCACATGCCACCAAATCACCCTGCACACGACCAGACAGTTCAGGATAACAGAAGATCAGAAAGAAAGAACGAGATAGAGATACAAGAGCTCTGTTTCACCTGTTTAATGGCGTCCACCACACTCTCAGGTAAAGGCACTGTGTTTCCCACACAAGTGGAACATCCATAACCAGCCACCTCAAACCTGTTACACACACACAATCAAAAAACATATTGAGATTGTTTTCCAAACTACTTGTGTGCAACAGGGTTAATATAGTTTTGAAAATGTCTCTAGTTCTTATAAGAACAAAAACTATTTGATTTTATTTGTTTTTCTTTGCTTTAGTTTGTTTTGTATTTTGTAAATCTAATTTGTGGTTTTGTTCTTTCTCCAATTTAATTGTATTTGATCAAATGTAATGATATATATATATATATATATATATATATATATATATATATACACACACACACAGTGTCAAGAAAAAGTATGTGAACCCTTTGGAATTAGCTGGTTTTCTGCATTAATGGGACATAAAAGGTGATCTCATCTTCATCAAATTCACAAGTATAGACAAACAACAATGTGCTTAAGCTAATAACAAACAAGCAATTATAATCTTTCATTTATTTACTGAACACATTTTATGACCAATTAATAAAAATAAAAAAAACAGCTAATTCCAAATGGTTCATATACTTTTTCTTGACACTGTAATAAAATATATACATGTTACTTTTTATATTTACATTTTACATTTATGCATTTGGCAGATGCTTTTATCCAAAGCAACTTACAGTGCACTTATTACAGGGAAAATCCCCCCGGAGCAACCTGGAGTTAAGTGACTTGCTCAAGGACACAATGGTGGTGGCTGTGGGGCTCAAACCAGCATCCTTCTGATCACCAGATTACCAGTTATATTTTTATTCTATTGTTATTTTTCTATTTATATATATATATTTTTTTTTTTTACAGTTCTCCAAGCTATTTAGTTTTTAATTTTAGCTTATTTCTTTTGCAAACTTAGACTCCTTTTTATTTATATATTTTCACTATTACATAAAATATATAGTATAATATACAGTGTACACACACACACACATATTTTTATATATATATATATATATATATATATATATATATATATATATAAAATTTGTATTAAATATATAATACATCATTTTTATATACATTTGTTTATTCAGATTTGTTTTATTGTTACTCTTTGCTTTTTAAAATGAGCATTTTCAGTTTGTAGTTTCACATTTGTATTGATTTTGTTATTATTTCAGTTTAATAATTATTATTATTATTATTATATTATAATTAGGGCTGCCAATCGATTACATTTTTTAATCAAATTAATTACACAATGTGTCGATCACTTAATAGAATTAATCACAATCATATATAATCAATAATTGAGAAAGGCCATACCAAAAAGTCAAAATATTCTTTGTTTTATTTTTATATCATTATCAAACCCTATTATTGACCTTCTTCCCTCTGCACTATTTTTAATTGTTGGTCTGTTTTCACGCGTCAGATTTGGACACATTTGGAGCATCGCACTTTGAATGCATCACATATAATTAAATCACACTAAATGAACGTGTTAAATCGACAGCCCTAATTTTTATACACTAGTATCTACACAATATATATGTACCCGAGTTTCCTGAGGAAGGGCAAGACTCCACTGGTGTTCAGGTAATGTGTAACAGTTCCACTGCCGGGCACCAGACTTGTTCTGATATACGGTTTTACTGATAGTCCAGCCTCAACGGCTTTCTTCGCCAACAGACCTGAACCAAATAAACACACACTTTTTTAGATACACCATACAGTGTGACAACAGCTCAGATCACATCTGAAGGTGTGTTGAAGTCTGACCTGCAGCCAGCATGACAGATGGGTTGCAGTTATTGGTGCAGCTGATGATGGCTGCAATGACGACAGACCCGTGAGCCAGACTGTACTCCACCCCCTCATGCAAGAAAGGGATCAGAGTTTCCTGCTTCTCTTTGGATACATGGAAGCCCTTAAATCCCACCTGCACACAGACATAGAGCACAGCACACTGACCAGACAGCTCAAACAGACAAGTGACACATTCTTCCAAAAAGACAGCAGGTGTGTACCTTCTCATTCAAGCAGTTAATAAAGTCTTCCTTCACGCACGTTATGGCCACTCTGTCCTGCGGCCGTTTGGGTCCACTGATGTGAGGCACGATGGAGCTTAAATTCATCTCAATTACCTGTGAGACCATCAAGGAAACATCAGTTAATTAAACAAGAACCTAACAACTTTTAAAATGGATGTATTTGGGCTGGGTGATATGACGATATAAACAGTGATGACGTTATAAAGTGTCAATCGATAGCGATTGTGCTATATAGTGTATAGTGTGTGTATCAAACAGTGGAAAGGACCTCATGTGAGACTAATTGAAGAAACATGGACAGTTTTTTTCCTGCATTGAAATTACATTCAATCAATAACATTCACCTTTTGTTTGATGCTTATTCATAATCATTCATAAATTATTCATATCATGATTTAAGGTTTTGGTCATATCGCCCAACACTAGAATGCATCACTGAAAACTTGCTCTTTTGAATAAGTGTTTGATGTACTATATGGACATACATTAGTGTAAAATAACCCATCAGCTCACATGCCAAAATGAGACAGGACCGCACCTCTGTATACTGCGGCTCTTCTGATTGGTCGTCATAGCTTCTGAAGAGTTTCACAGCCTTCAGGTAGTCTTCTAATACCACAAGCTTCTCTTTACTGCAGACTGTCAAACAAACAAAATATTGACAAGTTTTTACATATCTCTTTACTAATACTTCAAGTTTTTAAATGCAGTGTACACCAGATGGTCCGTACGGGTGTGTTTAAAGTGCTCCAGGGTGATGTCATCCACAGGAAAGAAGCTGACGGTGGCGTTGTACTCCGGGCACATGTTAGCAATGGTGGTCCGATCAGGAGCCGAGAGCTGTGACACACCGGGTCCGAAAAACTCCACAAACTTCCCGCTGATTCCAGCTTGACGCAGGTACTGAGCCACAAATTGAACAAAGTCTGTAAACTAAACATCTACAACCATAACTCTGCAGATGTTGAATTAGTTTGGCTTCACAACAGCGGATAATTAAAAATTAAAATTGGCAGTTTTTTTCTTATGAACCAATTCTTTTAAAGGGATAGTTCACCCAAAAATGAAAATTCTCTCATTATTTACTCACACTCATGCATCACAGATGTGTACAACTTTCTTTCTTCTGCTAAACACACATATTTTTAGAAGAATATCTCAGCTCTGTAGGTCCATACAATGCAAGTGAAAGGTGGCCAGAACTTTGAAGCTACAAAAATGACATAAAGGATAAATAAAAGTAGGGATGTCCCGATACTAGTATCAGTATGGGGTCCGATACCGCGCTCATGTACTGGTACTCGTAAAAATGCTCCGGTACCATCTGACATACAAATGTAATTACATTAATATTCAGCACACAAATTTAAATCATGACATGTCCTAGTGAGATTATTTAACTTTTATAACTATATATTTAGCATGAGCTGTGCGTTGCAAATGTGAGCTCTTGTGAATATTTGGAGATGGTGCTTGTGCGACGGCAGCTGCATGTACCTTTTAATCCTCCTTGGCTCATACAGGGAACACAGTCATGTGCATAACACGCTCTGTTCGTAGATGATGACAGCGACCAGAGCACAAATTCACTTTGTAGCTTGAGGCACAAACAGAGTACATACTTATTTAATTAAATAGCAGCCTTAGCGGTTTAATAATCATGTCATGTAGCAACTGTCTTTTCCAGAATTGCAAACTCATTACAACGTCAGAGATACTTGGTCATAACAACACAAACACTTCAAAATAAAAGCTCTGCCAAAATAAAAGCTCAATGCAAGTTAAAAAAAAGTATGAGAGAAATGTAATATTCACTTTTATACTATTAATACTACAACTAATAATAATACAAATAAATCAATAGTAATTGTATTATATTTAAGCAATATCTCACATCTGTGATGCTCAATGCGTATGCAGCACTTTATTTGATAAAAATAACACAATATCATGTTGAAAATGAATTGTTATATTTTCATTTAATTTACGTTTTAATGAATTTATTCATTTAAAATGGCATTTGATGATATAATTGAAATAAACTGTTGATATGCAGTTCATACATTTGTTTTAAAAAACAGGTATCGGACTAGGCATTGGCGGGTACCAAAACAAAAAGTACTTTAACTCGGTCTCAAAAAATGGTATCGGGACATAATTCATTTGACTCCAGAGGTTTAATATATGTCTTCTGAAGTGATGCAATCATCCTGTTTTACAATAAATCTCCACTTTCACATTCAGAAGTGGAGATTCAAGGTAAAACAAGACAAACCTCTGTCTAAACGTTGTCTAATCTCATTTAGAAATGGACGTTCTATTAAAATATTTTTTACACTCAAGTTAACGCTCAGAGTTCAACTGAATGAGACACAAATGCTTTTTCGTACACGCTCATGAGACAAAGCATGCAGAGAAAGACTTTCACAACAGGAGCTTTAAATGTCTGGTCACCATTCACTTGCATTGTATGGACCTACAGAGCTGACTTCTAAAAACCTTTGTTTGTGTTCTGCAGAAGAAAGAAAGGCATCCACATCTGGTAAATGAGAGAATGTTCATTCTTGGGTGAACTATTCATTTAATACTTTAATGTTTTTTTTATGTTTTGGAGTTTGACATACCCAATCTGCATTAATTTTCATTATATGGAAAAGAGCAGCCAGTTTAGAACGACATATGGGTGAGTAAATGAATGCAACATTCATTTTTGAGAAACTATTCATTTAAGAGCACAATATAAGACTTTAAGGGCACATAAAGCTCTTTGTACCTTTGTGATGCCCAGGACAATATCAATAGAAGTGGCAAGAGGATGGATGGAGCCAACAAGTTTACAGCCAATGACCTGTGGCAAAGTCAAAGACACTGGCTGACCTAACATGACTGCCTCTGATTCAATACCTCCAACACCTGGGCGAGAGGGAGAGAAAGAGAGAGAGAGTTAGGAATAACCATTTGTCAAATACAAACACAATATGCCACAAATATCTCAGGCGTCACTCACCCCAGCCCAGGATTCCAAGGCCGTTGATCATGGTGGTGTGGGAATCTGTTCCCACTACGCTGTCTGGATAAATAAACCCCTCCTCTTCCTGTACCACCTGACACAGGTACTCTAGGTTCACCTGGTGTACAGCTCCAATATCTGGCGGAACTACGTTGACATTTTTAAAGGCTTTTGAACACCACTGGGGAGAAAATGTAAACACAAACTCAGCATTAACAGTGCCTTAATGATAACTTTCTTTCTTAACCCTTTAAGCTCTGAGGGTGTTTTTAAAGATTTCCTTTTTCAGTGGCATACCCAAAATTAAAGGCTTAAAACTCAAAAAGGAGGGTCAAGGATTTGGTATAATTTTAAGGAAAAATCTTCAAAATGTTATTGATATATATAAT
Organism: Xyrauchen texanus; assembly: GCF_025860055.1. NCBI lineage: Eukaryota > Metazoa > Chordata > Actinopteri > Cypriniformes > Catostomidae > Xyrauchen > Xyrauchen texanus. The sequence goes on along the minus strand of NC_068321.1, from coordinate 23,281,093 downwards.
AAAAAATTCTGAGACACTCACCCCAATAAAACAGCTGAAAAAATATTATCTTATAAAACTTAAGCCAAAAATTAACTTTTTACTTATTTTTCTGATTTGACATTATATTTCTCAGGGTGTAAATGAGGTAGCTCTGAAAAACACGCACGTGGCATGATTGTTGGTACCAGATGGGGCAGAAACCTTGTTGATGAGAGAGGTCAACAGAGAAAGAGAAGACTGGTTTGAATTCTATGGTAACTCAGATAACCACTCTGTAAAATTGTGGTGATAAGAATATCATGTCAGAATACTACTCTGAGATGTGGTTGGTGCAGTTTTGGCGGCACGAGGGGGACCTACGCAATATTAAGCAGGTGTTTTTAATGTTGTGGCTGATCTGTGTATAACATTGACTAAAGGTATACTCTCTCTCCAAAGTATGCAGGCATGAGTAACAAGATCTTATTCAGTTCCATTCTGTGTCATTTGAGCCATCACTGATTCGGTGTCATGTACTTGGTGCCATCTTCTTGTGGCTATATGTAATTAGAGTGAACGATTCTCTCTGCCAATATTTGGATGACTTCCACCTCTGGTTCTAGCAATCTGAATCCTAATTCGATTTGGTTTAGCATTCCATGACACCGCAAAAAATACTACATAGTTTCCGATGAAGTTATCTGATCCAGGAAAACTAACATGTTTTTAGCCAGATTGCACATTTTGTGCTGTGCACATAGTACTTTGTGTGGATTGTCTAATGATCTTTGCATCTAATTACGTTGTGTGTGGGCTCGTTTTTAAGAAAATTGACTCCTCTAAGTAATGATATATGATATTTTATATTCTTTTGTGAAGTTATAAGTGCAAACGTGGCAAATATGCAACACCTTTTTACATTTAACATGTATGTCAAATACATATACTTAGCTATTACTCCCTATATTTTTGTCTTTGGATAAAACAAATAGGCGGGTTGTATTTATATCTTTGAGAGCTTTCCAACGATATATGACACATGGCTATTTGACCAGGTTGATGTTTTTACAAATTACAATAATATGTGCAGTACAAAATTATAAATAAATTACCAAACCAGAACACTTCAGATTTCAAAGCACTTGTTAATTTTTGGTCATAATGCTTACATGTGTTGTAAAGTACAGATTCTAAGCTTTGAAACGTTAGCCATTTTTTGTTGGTCAAGACTGTATTAATATTAAAATATTAATATTTTGATAATACGTTTATTCTCAGCGGGCCCATCCGGGCTTTAAAAGTCCTTGGTCTGGTTAGGCATGATTCATCTGTGCATGTAATTCCAAAGGGAAAAAAAAGCTTACATTGAAACGTAATACTCAATATTATTTAACACTTAAATGTCACATTACAGATAATACAAGCAGTTTCATGTTGTCTGAAATAAATATTACAAGCTTTGTGACATCTATGAACTATCACCTTGAAGAACTGCAGTCTCTCTTTGTTCCTGTTCAGCTCCAGCTCTTGATTTCTGATCATCGTTTCAGGCCTGCGAGTGTCAGATATAGTTCACATCAGAGATGTAAGTAAACAAATTAAAGAGTGTGTTTTAAGGTGTGTGTGTGTGTGTGTGTTTGAGTTGTAGCCGTACTCTGACACAGGCTGTAAGTGGAAGGGGCACAGGAGTGGTGTGTTCTCTATCTGTACTGCTGGGGTTCGGCCACTGGGGGCATCAGAGCACGAGGCTTTACTACAGCCACCCCTCTGACCCAGTCGGTTACCCCCACACTGAGTGCTACTACTGCTGCCACGGGAAGATGGCCGACTGGCAGGAGATCTGTCCTCCACGGGGGTCAGAGGGGTCTGGATGGCACTGTAAAATGGGACAAAACCATTTTCAGTTGCATGAAATTGCACAACTGGTTAACCCCGCCCACACTGAAATCTCATTGGTCCAATTCTGTACTATATAGCATTATATTAAAATACAGGTTTCCCTACACTTCCACCAAAGAATTTCCATGACTTTTCAATTACCTTGCCAGTTATTTTTTGGAATAACCGAATAAGGATTTTTTTTTTTTTTTTTTTAAATCATTTGATTTCAGAAAGACTTCAATTTGGGTGATTCACAAGAAAACTGTCAAGAAAATGTCTTGGTCCTATTTTACTCGAAAATCAAAAGAAACAAAAAGATTTCAACCTCCTTTTCTTTAAAAATAAATAAATAAATAAAAAACTAAAATCTCGGTTACAGTGAGGCACTTAAAATTTGTGGGTATAAAATAAATGTGGGTCAAATACATAAACATTAAAATACGTACGGTTTCAAAAGTATAGCCACAAGCCAAAAAATATGCATGTTTTACTTAACCTTTTCTGTGTAAAGTTATTGCCAATGTTACAACTTTGTTTCCATGATGTAATATCAACAAACCCTAAAATGACTGTAAAAATACGATTTGAACAACTTTACAGCTCAAATAATACATGTTTTAACAGAGGAATTTTTATTTGTATTTGTTATAACAACACAGGGGTGAGTAAACAATGACTGAATTTTCATTTATGGGTGAACTAATCCTTTAATCAAAATTATGTTATTTTATCACTTTTTGAAGCAAAACTACTTTTTACTTGACCGTGAAAACTTGTTGCAACATGCTAGGTTAAGACGCGGTGTCAGTCACGGAGAAAGAGTATTTACACTCAGCTAAGCACAACACATTACCGCCCTAATTACAGTGTATATTACAGGACACATCTTTAAACACATTTACGTTAATGCTCTAATCATTGGGTTTTAAGACATAAATACTGTTTATATCTTTTCTCTAATCCCTGATGAGTATCTGCATTCACTCTCACCATTTGCTGTAGTCGATCTGCAGTGAATGATCTACGATGAGGTCTGTGGGGCATTTGGGGTTCACCAGGTTTGGATCGACTCCCTGCTTATCTAAAGCATCTCTCATGGCTGCCAGATCCACCATTGCAGGAATTCCCCTGTAAATACACATACACACCTTCTGAAAACACTCAACCTAACAAACAGTTCAGTAACTGTAGATCAACAGTTAAAACAAATCTCACGTAAAGTCCTGCAGCAGAACCCTGGCGGGTAAGAACGGAACCTCAGTCTGGTTCTGCTGCGTCTGCCAGTCCAGAATATTGGTGACATCCTCAGTCTTCACGTAGAACCCGTCACACTTGCGAATCGCAGACTCAAGCAAAACCCGCATGCAGAACGGAAGTTTCTCTATAATATGAGAGACAGTAAGTTTTTTAGGTTTAAATGACTTATTTTACAGCCTATACAAGCTTGATTGAGTTTGATTAAGTGCTTTATTATCTAATCTGTTTATATACCATGAGTGATCACAGTTGATGACAAAATTATGTCACTGGTATCAGTCAGTAGGTTTAGTCTTCATCACTCTGTCCAAGCACACATTACACAATGCGTAATCGAATACATTTAATAATTTAAAAAAAAACATATGGGCATAATAAGGAACGTAATTCTGTTTACTTAACCGCATGAGACCTGAGCATGACTGCTGTGTGCATTTTCCATTCCCCTTTTTTATTTGTATATTTATATTTGGGAACATATGTGGACAGTAGGACTAAGTTGTGAAATTTTAAATGATACCAAGCTTTAGAAAGTCAGATTTATTTTTTATCAAATTGTTTATTATGTTTCCAGCAGAGTTGGTTAATCATGTTTTTGAGACATTACAAATAACTATAT
>NC_068321.1:22629919-22666875 GCF_025860055.1 Xyrauchen texanus | reverse complement strand
TTTAAATAAAATAACGACTGAATGATACACTGAATCGTCACAATTGTCTGGGCTAAGCCCCGGATGTCCTTCAATGCTGGAAACGCCTCTGGTACCCAGGTCCGCATCCAGAGGGGATAGGAATATGCCAGACTGTGTGAGGTCAAGTTCACGGAGCTGCTTGTGATTACGCAAGACGCTTGGTTTGAGAATGCGTCTAACAGAGCCTTTCCAAGTCTCTAAACACACAGAGATTGTTTCCTGTTTCTAATTGAAAGCATTTATTTACAGCTTTGATTTCCATCAGAACAGGTTGAAGAAAGTACATGTAAACGTGATTACTTTTGTTATTGTACATTTCCTTTAAAAGCCGGGCAGTATAACAGTGTTCTGTACTTGAAGCCATGTTAAAGTGCAATGTGAGGGCATCTTTCTGATCCACAATGCGGTTAATGCAGTCAGCCATCACAACCCAACGGGGACAGCTTGGATTTATTAATTTCAAGGGGCAGCCCCTGTTATTAATAGTCTCGTATATGTTCTTGTATTCATACTGCCGCTTTGCTGAACGAGCGAACCAGTTGTAGGTTTCTCTAACCATGTATTCTATGTTGCTCGGAAGAAGCTTCATTGCTTTATTTGCAACAATGTCAAGTGAATGGCAAACACAGCGAATAAGCTGCAGGTTTGGCTGTATTTGTTTAAGTAGGGTGAAAACCAAGTGGTTTTTTCCAACCATTACGCTGGCACCATCTGTGGCAATGCCCATCATGTTTTTAATCTGCAGGCCGTTCTTTAATAGAAAAGCAACAACAGTGTCTGATATGGCTTTAGCATCAGCATCTGTCAGCTCCATAAGTCCAAGATATGTACTGACAAACTTGCTGTGTTTTTTTGAGTGGTATTTCACACAAATGCAAAGAAGTTTGTTCACGGATATGTCAGTGCTTTCATCGAGATACAGGGAATATGGAGACTCAATATGGAGTGGTGGTGGCGTAGTGGTTATAGCACAGGGTTGAGCAAGGCACTTAACTCCAGGTTGCTCCGAGGGGATTGTCCCTGTAATAAGTGCACTGTAAGTCGCTTTGGATAAAAGCGTCTGCCAAATGCATAAATGTAAATGTCAATATCCTCCACAAGTTCTTCTCTGAAGTGTGGCGCGAGGACAGATTTGATAATAGCTGTGCACTTTGTCCTGTGCATTTGGAATGTTCCCATCTCATCTTTCAAAATGTCTGACAAATCGTCCACCGCATTTATTGAACTGTGACAAGCAATGTAGGCAGCGATTCTAATTTCCCGGCGCTTTTGGTCATCTTTGATCGGACACTGCGCTGCTCCCGTTAGCACAGTAAAATATTTTACACTTGGTGCACAGCGCGATTTGTGTTTTTTTGTGTTAGCATGCTCTTGCAAATCGTTGAACTGTGCTCTGATTTCTGATTGACAGTATTTACAAAATGCCTTTGACTCATCGCCTACCACGGGTGCAATCCATGTTTTCAGAGACGGGTCGCTCTCCCATTCCTTTCTGTAGGACTTTTTATATTTACCCCACTTTGGCATGTTAATGATGAATGATGATGATAAATGCAGTTTTGACGATATAACGAATAGAACGATTAGCCTACAACAATCAAGCTTGAAGTCCGATTGGACAGGATTCCCCTGAACCTTATTGGCTAACCTGAACCATACCTAATTTAAACGTCATCCTACATTATATAATTTATTTTATAGTTCGTTTCCATGAAAAATATTTAAAAAAAAATACTGTTTATAGTTAAAAATAAAAACCCACCCGTTGCATCAAAAACCAGCCCACATTTTAAAGACCCGCCCAATGCATTTTTTTTCCGGTCAGACGTGACCAAAAGGAGATCTGGCAACACTGTCCTGAACCCACATTACAGAAAATGTTTATCAGAAACGGACCACTGGAACGCCCAACAGATATAGAAAGGAAGTCCCGCCTTACAGGTAAAAGAGCCAATCGGCTTATAGATACAGACATCGTCTGCCAATCAACTCGAGAACGCGCAAGCGCATTAGCTGAACCAGCCTGAACATTAGCGTTTTATTTAGCGTGATCTGGGCTAAAGAAGCACCATTTATGATATCAGTGTTGTCAGATTTTACTACGGGGTTTAAATATGTTATTTGATTGTAATCTTGACCAGCCGTTTTGGAGATTCCGGTCTTCCCACATTTAAGTAGATTGAAGCCGTAATTTCATGCCGCTTGTTTACAAAGAAAATAGCTGCCCCTGAGCGTTTCAAAGATGGCCGCCGAGTATGGAGCCAGAATTATGACAAAACAATTTGAATTAGAATTGTGTAAATTTGAATTATAGACTTTTGAATTTGAATTATAAGTGTGATTTTGCCAAATGTAATATTACGTTGTATTTTAAATAGGTTTGAATTTGAATTTTTTAAACTCCAATCCTGGACATTTCTTATTTAACCAAATTGAATATTAAATTTTTTTATGGCACAATTTAATAAATATGTATTTTCAAACAGCACATTTTTGGTTCTGAAATCTTACACTGTAAATATCCCGTTTTAAAAAATACAGCTTCAAGTTTTTCATATTAAATTTGGCAAAATCACACTTATATTTCAAATTCAAATATATATTTCTGGCTCCATAGCCGAGAGGACTGACTTGCATAACAACTTCGAAACAGTAAAAGAAAAAAAAAGGCAGAATGTCATTTAGAAGTCAATTAAGAAATGGGCGTGGCTTTGCAGCCCAAGTGTAATAATTACTTTGATGAGTCTAAAAATCCAACGTCCATAACAGTACGATGGGTCTAAATAAAAATTCCCATATTTAACCCTTTATTGTGTTTTATAATTATTATTATTGTCAATTAAATCTTTACAATTTTGTTACGCTAACATCAGTCACATGATACCTGTTGTTTAGTATTCAGCGCTGCTTAGTATTGACCAATCACAGTCATTTGATTCAACCGGCTAAGGCCGTATTATTATTAATATCTCATTGAGGTTGCTGTGGCATACGGATTTTCATTTGTATGTCTGAATGTATACATTTAAAAGCTTATACTTTTAAATGTACAAATGTTTCCAGTAAGACAAAAACACGCTTAAAGTGTGTGAATTCTCTCATCATTTACTCACCTTCACGCCATCCAGGATGTGCATGACTCTCTGTCTTTTAGAAGAATATTTCAGCTCTGTAGGTTCATACAATGCAAATAAATGGTGGCCAGAACTTTGAAGGTCCAAAAAACACATAAAGGCAGCTTAAAAGTAATCCATACAACTACAGTGGTAAAATCCATGCCTTCAGAAGAGATATGATAGGTGTGGGTGAGAAATAGATCAATATTTAAGTAGATTTTGATAGGCCTACTACATTTCATTGTCTGTCATACATACTTTAGTTGCAGATTTTTGAAATATGTCAATAAGCAAAAGATACATCTATTAATAATAGGCTGGAAATGCAAGCAGAACCCCCCACATATATATATATATATATATATATATACATATATTAGTACATTCAGACAAGTTTTCGTGCATCTGACAGCAGTCAAATCTCAACAATGAAAACATCCGTTACCGCCATATGAAACAAACCACGCATAAGATTTTTATTTAAACAATTCATTTGATTGCAATATTTTACACATTACATATGCATTGCATGCATTGTGAAGTATTTGTACAATTTATCATCCTATAAATCCGAGTTCACCAACAACAGATGTACACTGCAAAATGAAAATATTGCTTCTATTCGGGTGAATATGGCACAGAATTAAGTTTAATGGTGTCAAGCTTAAAATATTGTTAGTATTAAAAATGAATCACAGGATTTGCTCATTACTGCAAGAAGCTCAAATCTGTTATTCATTTTACAAAACGTGTTAGCTGTGGTAGGATATGATTTTGGTATGAAGGTTTTACATTCTGTCACCAAAAGGTTTAATTATTGCAGCAGTTTGAATATTTACTAGTATTTATTTATTTAGCTTTTTGTTATTAAGATTTTCTCTCTTGCCGAAGAAATCTCAGAGAACGTGAAAGACAATTAAAATAACATAATATGTAAATACATATATATTGTAATATATTTCAGTTTGATATAAATGTATGATTTCTATGCTGTGCTGGGGAATAATGCGTTACAAAACTACAAAGTACATCATGTAACGTTATTGTTTTATATTTGCGCTACATATATAATTTAAATTCAGTATGATTAATTTAATAAACATATTTAACATCCAACAACATCTATTATTTTGATCAAAATGATTGCACTCCCTTTCACTTGATTGCCACGCTAACAAAGTGTGAGGATAGCAAAAAAAAACAATGGCTCTTTTGCAAAATACATCACTTTGAATAGATAACACAAATATTATAATAAAATGTAATTTATGCCCTGGTGAAAGAATATATCATGGCATTTTGGACACATGTAACAAATCTGGTAAAGGTCGGGAATAGGTAGAAATGAATAAGTAATGAGTAATGTGATTACTGTTCAGAGAAGCTAGTAGATTAATCCCATTACAATATAGAAAATGTAATCAATAATGTGTTAAAGATTACTTTTAACCTTAGTACTACTTATTAAGTAAGTACTTCCCCAACACTGAATTCATCAGTGCCTGTGGTGACATTTTAGCGAAATGATATTACGTGGTTTTTTACACCTATCGCGGCAGTTTCGTGATGAAATGTCCACTGGGTGGCGCTAAAAGCAAGTTACATTTTCTACAATGAGATTTGTTTTTTAAGGTTAATGCTTGATTGAGTTTTAAATCAACAAAACTGGCCTCCCTACCCTAAACCTTAAACCTAACCGATAGTGTCAGAAAAATATTAACATCAAATATGATATAAAAACGCAACTGCTGAAGCAACATCATTTTGTGGTACTTCTACGACGCATTCGGCTCACGTGTCAACATGGATGCTCTTCAGGATTCGTACCCAGGTACTTTGCATTGCACATGCAATGCTCTATCAGTTGAGCTACAGCACATTTTGTTTACTCTTGAACAAGTTAGTAAATGTAGTTGGTTACGCAAACTAGAGGTAGGCTGATATATCGGTTTTACTGATTAATCGGTGCTGATAGTCGCTTTCTGAAACTACCGGTTATCTGCCAAAATCTGTACCGATAGTTGCTGATAGTTTTGGTTTTATTAAAGAAAGGATTGATTCTACAGTACAACAGTGGCCTCTAGAAATAAAATAAAAACAATTACTCAGACCTCGTAGTAATTTGCTGTATCTAAATTTCGTCAATGACCATTTTTATTCATTTTTTATCTTAATGTCAATGCATGTTTTGTTATTTTGATTAGATAATCAAGTGTTCTTAATTGAAGCAAGGGTATGCAAAGAAATCTGCAACTATATGGAAATGTGCCCTTTCAGCACATACAGTACACTGTGTCTCTGACTTCATATCTTGTGAATAATAATAACCTTATTCCCATTTAAACCTTACCTGGTGTAATATAAATTTAGGCTATAAAAAGCTTATTTGGTTAATAGTTAATTGAGAGCTTTGTAACAGCGGCAAGTCTACATAATTTCAAAATAAGAGTCCCCGAGCTTGTTTATACTTAAAATCGGCCAATTAATCGGTTATCGGCCCTTCTAACCACCTTACTTACCAGTATTGGCAAAATCCACTGTCGGTCGACCTCTACTGATAACGTTATAATATATCGCCTTGTGAGTCATGCACTACAGTTTTGAGGAACAGGGCAAAAAGTAAGTGTTTATGAACTGATTATCTGTTATTTTTATCACGCTTTGTGTGAAAGTGAATACAATTCATTGTTGTCATAGCGCTTCTAGTGTTCATTTCACCAGGAAACTGACGCAATACGCACAACGAGCCACATAAAAATCATTTTGCGCATAGTAACGTGATTCAAGTGGTAGAATGCAAAGTTTGGGATTTCTGAATGACATTAAAGCCAATATGAGGGCAATGAATATGTTTAAATAAACAGGATGCAATTATAAATCACCCCAATGCTGCATTTAATACGTGATGTTGCTCAATAGTGTTACTAATAGGCTAATAAGTGTCACTACACTTGCCTGAGAAGAGGGACAGAGCATCCCAAGTCTGTTGTTAGATGTTATTTTACAATGTTTTTATGAGTACTAAACCCCCGATATCAGTAATAATAATAATAATAATAATAAATGTATTTATGGCCATACATATCATTTCTGTTTTGTTTTAATGCTTTAAATATTTAGTACAACAGAATGTGGCTACAGAAATGTCTGCCTCATTTTAGACTCCACGCAAAGGCTGCAGCAGATAACCAGCCACCCTGTTATCATGTAGAAATGAATTTAACCTGGATAAGAAAAACCTGGATTTAATAGATCCTTACAGAAGCAAAAGAGACTCTGTTTACGGATCCATCTGTCCCTGTCCGCTCCCCCAGGACAGCTGGGACTAGGATTTTTCCTTCATATTCAAATGTTGTAACTGTTAGGACAGTTAGACAGTAGGCACCATGCAGACAAGAGTCATAGGTCAGGGGTCAAGGGTCAGAACTTCGGTTCTCCGGAGCGGGTGCCACATTGAAACTGGTTTCCGCAGTGTGGCCAGCATCTGGTTCCAGTGGGTTATGCCCATTCCACTGGCCTCTGGCCCGATGATCACATGACCTACGTTTTCGCCACGCCCGTCCTCTGTGCTCTCAGCAACCGTCACTCTCAGAGAGAGATCCTGAATAATACACAAACAACATTGAAAATCGTGTGGTAATTATTTTACTCAGAACAGCAAGTCAGATGTTAATGTCGCAGTTAAAAGTCACCTGCAGGACGATGGCTGGCACTGAGAAGATCATTGCCTCGTTGAAGATGGGGTTAGTATCATCCCTTTTTATGGAGGTCTTCTTTTTACTGATCTTCCTGCCGTCCTGGAGCAGATACACCTTGACAAATGGATCTGTGAACAGAGGAAAATAGAAACATCTTTATGAGGACATGCTTTTGAAGCACAACAATCCTATTGACCAATCATAGCCCTAATCTTATACCTATCCCATATCATCTAAAATTTAAGGGCAATAATTGGTTAGTAGGAATGTTGTTTCAGGACCAACAAATAATGCTAATCCAGGAATATCTTCTAAGGCTGGGTAAAAATAATGTGGAAATATTTGCCTTATGCGGAAACCCTCTATAATGAGAGTAAATCACTCGCACATGCGAACACATTTTGCGCTATGCGACAAAAATGTCTGTGATTAGCCACTTGTTGGTAAATGTTGAGATTTCACTCACCAGTGATTGAGTATTATATTGGCTAAAAAGTTCTGGAGCTAAATATTTTCACTACGTTTTGAGTGTAAAAATTTGGTTTGACCTGTTCCGTGAAATGTGTGTCCAAAGACGAGATCCACGCTAAACATTTTGTCATTCAATAATCTCACTTTTAAACCATTTCTGTTCCTTACAGTCAGTTGTTGATCAAAATCTACAAAAATAGAAACATTTAATTCTAATCTCACATAGCACGGATGCGCTATAGAAGCCATTAGCCTCCTGTCTCGTATAAGGAATTTTTTTAAGCTCAATCGACAGCATTTGTGGCACAATGTTGATTACCAAAAAATTCATGCAAAGCAAAAATCTAGGTTGCATTGAGGCACTTACAATAGAAGTGAATGGGGCCAATTTTTGGAGGGTTTAAAGATAGAAATATTTTATAAATATAAATACAAAATAAATCAAGTTTATAATTTTATAAAAGCCCTTACATAAATTCTCCTGTTAAAACTCATGTTTTATTTGAGCATCATTTTAGGGTTTTAATGTTTGTTGACTACATCGTTATGGCAACAAAGTTGTAAAATTGGCTATTACTTTACACAGAAAAGGTTAGTAAGTGATTTTATGATACTAAAATCATGTTAACATACATATAGTTTACATCTATACTTCTGAAAAGAATGGGCAAGTCAAAATACATTTTTGGGGTAATTAATATTATGCAACAAATGCTGTGGATTGAGCTTGAAGAGTATTGAACATCAGAATATTCCTTTAATGTGCGCTCAACCAAAACACTTCTGTAAGACGCTCGCTGAACTGCTGTTATTGTTAAGGAGACAGCACCATTTTTGTTCTACATGTAAATACTTGTAAAAAGTACTAATTATGCATGAAAACAATAAACATGTAACAATATTAAGGCTGTCAATCAGTATATTTTTTTTTTTGCGAATTAATTTAATGATTTGCCAATTAATTAATCATATATTTGCAGAGAAAGCCCCCCAAATTCTAAAAATTCAATATATAATGATTCAATAATTTTGACTACCCCCCTGGACCCGTGAGTTCGAATCCAGGGCGTGCTGAGTGACTCCAGCCAGGTCTACTAAGCAACCAAACTGGCCCAGTTGCTAAGGAGGTTAGTCATATTTGGTAACCTCCTTTTGGTCTTGATTAGGGGTTCTCACTCTCAATGGGGTGCGTGTTAAGTTGTGCGTGGATCATGGAGAGTAGCATGAGCCTCCACATGCTGTGAGTCTCCGCAGTTTCATGCACAGCGAGCCACGTGATAAGATGCGTGGAGAGTCACAGAAGCGGAGGCAACTGAGATTTGTACTTTGCCACCAGGATTGAGGTGAGCAACCACGCCACCACAAGGACCTAGTGGGAATTGGGCATTCCAAATTGGGAGAAAAGAGGATAAAAAAAATAAAAAAAGTATAATAATAAAAGATTTATATGTATATTTATATATATATATATATATATATATATATATATATATATATATATATATATATATATATATATATATATATACAGTATAATATAAATATAATATAAATAATGCAAATGCATTACAAGTAAAGCATTGATAAGACACAAAAAGTGGCAATCTATTGTTAAAATATACATTGGTGTGTGAATGTGTGTGTGAATGGGTAACCTCTAAGTTTAAAAAAAGCACTATATAAGTGCAGACCATTTACCATATATTACTGAACATAATCCTTTAGTTTTCCTAATTTAAACAGCAATACATTTTGCAATTGAATTCATCAACCTGTCCGAGATAAATTTATTATAAGGGCTTTTCTAAGGATGTGTCAATCTACACATACATCAGACGGACACTTTTGGAGTGTTGCGTCATAAACAGCGTTTTTAGGTAGCAGAATCAACTTCAACGTAGTTTGAAACATATAAAAACACATCTTGACATCCCTGAATTCAGGAATGTGTTTTGCCAGCTGTTATTGAACACAAGAACCATATTGTGGTGTTGCAAGTCCCAAGCAATCCTAGGTTTGGTTTGTTCTCTGCACAGCTGCACGTTGCACATCCAGCTGGGGTTTCACTTACTGCCCCCTACTGAACACAATATGTACTACAAGCTTGAATTGCTCTGATGGACCTTATTAACAACTGCACCTCTTTGGGATCATTTTTTATGGGAATTACAACAAGGCAGTGAGGGATAGACCTACAGTCTCTTTAATAGGTTGTACAGTTGTTTAAAGTGTTTTGGATCATTCTACTGATGAAACATTGAAAATAAATATATTTTATAAGAAATTTCAGTTGACATAAATCTCCAGAAGACACTGAAAATGTGTGAAGTTATTAGTCACCAATTTAGAAGGTCCCCAGTGTAATTAACAGCAATAGCTGAGAGAAAATGTATCTCTTACTGTTTAAAAAAAGGACCTGAGTAATGTCATCTGGATATTAAAGCTCTTTGTAGGGTTGTGGATTTGAATTATAATGGCAGTCAGAAACCCGTTTCATTTCAGTGCTGTGGAAATGTTTTAAAAAAGACAATTCGATTGAGTCAAATCTGTCTAAACCGAGATAATCCTCAGGTCCATCTCAGTCTCACACCTGCTGTGGTCTTTCCATTAGTCCAGACCAGGTTCTTGGCTTTGGCCACAACCACGGTGAGGCGTTCTGCAGTTGGCAAATAACTGAGAGACAACAGGATCTCACCAACAGCGTCCACGGCCTAAGAAGAACCAGAAAAAAAGAGATACATTTTTCGAGTACACGTATTACAAGGGTACAAAGGGCTCTGTAGAGCATCTAGGTATAGCACGGTACCTTGTTGATGTCCTGCAGGTAAAGCCAGGCGTTAAACGGCCGAATGGAAAGATCCAGATCTGACAGTTTAAGTTCAGCGACTCCAGCACTGATGTTCCGCTCATCCGAATCGACGCCAAAGGCAGAGAACCTCAGACTGTTCTCTTCCAGATTAACAGAGTCTAACGGAACAGAGAACCGCTCATCGAACACCACAGTGAAGGCATTTCTCTGAACCTGCAGTGGAGAATGAGAGAGAGACAGCTAAGAGATAACCCTAATCAGCTAATATGCTAATTTAACTCTACATGGCTATATTCTATACCTGTGTGGCTCCTAGGCTGATCTGTTGAGGGATCAGCATGACGGTGATGTAGCATCCAGGGAAGTTCTCCTCCTCCTTCTCCAGCAGGTCTTTACCCTGGTGCAGTGAGATGTGCATAAGCGAGGACCGAGAGTCCAGCTCCAGAGTGATCTCCAGCTGCCCCACTGTGAAGTCGTGGCCGAACGTTTGAGCGATGGAAGAGATGGAACACAGAGATTCAGAGGACATGGAACGGTTGATGGTGCCTCCGCTCGGATCCAGCTCCCGGCTCATGAACTCCAGTGTTCCGAGGTCTCGAAGCCCATCAGGAGTGTCCAGCAACTGAAGACTCGGCTTCCGACTCGCCGTTGACGCCCTCCGCTGGTTGGAAGCTGCAACACGCTGCACAGGACAGAGTAGAAGTCACGGATTAAAGGGATAGTTCACCCCATCATTTAGTCACCCACATGTTATTCAAAACCCATATAACTTGCTTTAAAGTGAAATTAACTGTGCTGCATTGCAGGCAGTGTAAAAACATCTAAACAATAACATGCATGTAATTTTATCTCTGTGGGTTTTTATTACCTTCTGTCTGATCTCCGAGTTGGACGAGCCATATTTCTCCTGCAGGTAACGGTAGTGGAAGTTCGGGTATGGCGAGGGAGTCGGGAAAGTGCCGGACTTATATAATTTCCACAGATTCACTATAACCACACCAAACAGAACCAAGAACCCAAACACATACAAACACACTTCCCAGCCAGGAGGGTCCAGCACCACTGACACACAACAAAAACTGAATTAGAAACTCGCTCTTAGAGGGAGCCAATAAATGATTGTAGCTGTATGATGTGTGATGTTTGCTCACCACTCAGATGATATTCTGAAATATCCTGACCCTGCACAGACATAGTGCCACCTGTTACACAAAGCACAAGTCATACTTCACTCTTACAAAAACTTACAAAACCAAGGTACATGTAAAAAAAATTGTATTATCATGGTACATGTAATAACATGTTTTTACCATTGTAACAGTGAAAACATGATACATGTCAAAAACATGACATTAACATGGAATATGTAAAAAAATACAAATAAAATGTTGCAAGACCATGTTGCATGGTACATGCCAATGTACTTCTGTGGTACATGTTATAAAAGCATGGTATTATCATGGTACATGTCCAAAAAACTATTGTATTACCATGTTATCATATACAAAAAACATGGTATTATCGTGGTGCACATCCAAAAAACATAGTATGACCATGGTGAATGTCTAAAACATGGTATTAAAATGATGCGTGTCCAAAAACTATTTTATTAGCATAGTATTATATATATACAGTGAGGAAAATAAGTATTTGAACACCCTGCTATTTTGCAAGTTCTCCCACTTAGAAATCATGGAGGGGTCTGAAATTGTCATCGTAGGTGCATGTCCACTGTGAGAGACATAATCTAAAAAAAAATCCAGAAATCACAATGTATGATTCTTTAACTATTTATTTGTATGATACAGCTGCAAATAAGTATTTGAACACCTGAGATAATCAATGTTAATATTTGGTACAGTAGCCTTTGTTTGCAATTACAGAGGTCAAACGTTTGCACACACTGCAGGAGGGATTTTGGCCCACTCCTCCACACAGATCTTCTCTAGATCAGTCAGGTTTCTGGGCTGTCGCTGAGAAACACGGAGTTTGAGCTCCCTCCAAAGATTCTCTATTGGGTTTAGGTCTGGAGACTGGCTAGGCCACGCCAGAACCTTGATATGCTTCTTACAGAGCCACTCCTTGGTTATCCTGGCTGTGTGCTTCGGGTCATTGTCATGTTGGAAGACCCAGCCTCGACCCATCTTCAATGCTCTAACTGAGGGAAGGAGGTTGTTCCCCAAAATCTCGCAATACATGGCCCCTGTCATCCTCTCCTTAATGCAGTGCAGTCAGCCCTGTCCCATGTGCAGAAAAACACCCCCAAAGCATGATGCTACCACCCCCATGCTTCACAGTAGGGATGGTGTTCTTGGGATGGTATTCTTCTTCCTCCAAACACGGTTAGTGGAATTATGACCAAAAAGTTATATTTTGGTCTCATCTGACCACATGACTTTCTCCCATGACTCCTCTGGATCATCCAAATGGTCATTGGCAAACTTAAGACGGGCCTTGACATGTGCTGGTTTAAGCAGGGGAACCTTCCGTGCCATGCATGATTTCAAACCATGACGTCTTAATGTATTACCAACAGTAACCTTGGAAGCGGTGGTCCCAGCTCTTTTCAGGTCATTGACCAGCTCCTCCCGTGTAGTTCTGGGCTGATTTCTCACCTTTCTTAGGATCATTGAGACCCCACGAGGTGAGATCTTGCATGGAGCCCCAGTCCAAGGGAGATTGACAGTCATGTTTAGCTTCTTCCATTTTCTAATGATTGCGCCAACAGTGGACCTTTTTTCACCAAGCTGCTTGGCAATTTCCCCGTAGCCCTTTCCAGCCTTGTGGAGGTGTACAATTTTGTCTCTAGTGTCTTTGGACAGCTCTTTGGTCTTGGCCATGTTAGTAGTTTAGTAGGATTCTTACTGATTGTATGGGGTGGACAGGTGTCTTTATGCCGCTAACGACCTCAAACAGGTGCATCTAATTTAGGATAATAAATGGAGTGGAGGTGGACATTTTAAAGGCAGACTAACAGGTCTTTGAGGGTCAGAATTCTAGCTGATATACAGGTGTTCAAATACTTATTTGCAGCTGTATCATACAAATAAATAGTTAAAAAATCATACATTGTGATTTCTGGATTTTTTTTTTTAGATTATGTCTCTCACAGTGGACATGCACCTACGATGACAATTTCAGACCCCTCCATGATTTCTAAGTGGGAGAACTTGCAAAATAGCAGGGTGTTCAAATACTTATTTTCCTCACTGTATATATAAAAAATAATTAAATATGGCATTACTATGGTACAAGTAAAAAACATGGTATTACCATACCAAAAAACATGTTATTATCATGGTGCATACCCAAAAACATGGTATTACAATGGTACATGTAAAAACATGGTATTATCATGGTGCACATCCAAAAAACATAGTATGACCATGGTGAATGTCTAAAACATGGTATTATCATGGTCCATGTAATATGGTAATTAACATTGTAAAAGAAAAAAAATTGTATTACCATTGAACATCTAAAAACATGGTATTATAATGGTGCATACTCAAAAACATGGTATTACAATGATGCATGTCCAAAAAACTATTATATTACCATGGAATCATATCCAAAAAAACTTGGTATTATCATGACACGTGTAAAAGCAAAAACAAATACGAGTTAAAACAAAGAGAAAATACATTTACCATGCTACATTTTTGTGAGGGTACTAGAGCATCAACAATCTGATCTTTCAAAAAGAGAGAGGATTCATTTCAGACAGGAAGTATCATGTTTGGACTAAAAGTAGAAAGAAAGTGAGAGGCGTGTATGCCATCCAAGACTTGTGGGTAATCAGATGAGAAAAGCAGCGTGAACTAAGAAGATAGTTCTGTGGAGAATATGACAGTGGCCAATTAAAGCATCTCAAACCAGAGGCCTATTAGCAGCACACACATAGATTCAGGGCAAAACAGTTATATCTACATCCGATTTCAGGTGTGTGTGTGTGTATTTAATGAACATGTGTTGAAATTGTACTTTCAGTAACATCAACGGCTATATAGAATATTGTGTGTGTAACAGCCCACGCTGCCTGTAATGACTATAGGAGCACAGATGGACACACACACACACACACACACACACACACACACACACACACAGCTTGGAACACAGAACACTGTGATACCGTCTGGCCGATGAAGCATATATCCAAAAATGATTTCCCAATTGGCGCAGTCACTAGTGAGGTATAAACTTTAATTTCATTGACAAACACTGAATCGTGAAGCAGAAATCTAAAGCTTTCTTCCTTTTTTGGGTGGTGTAGAAAAGTGATGACATATTCTTTTGCCTTTTACTGGATGCCATTAGTGAAATAAGTTTGCAGTGGCTGCATAGATATTAAAGTCTTTATCTTATTAAGCAAAAGGTCTTGGTTTAAAGGGACAGATCACAAAAAAAAAAAAAAAAAAAAAGTCATTAATGTCATTTCAAACCCATATCACTTTCTTTCTTCTGTGGAACACAAAAGGAGAAATTTTGCAGAATCTCAAAGCTGCTCTTTTCATTCAGTGATAAGTCTATAGTTATTTGAACCATCAATCTCCAAAACATTTACATTTACATTTATGTATTTGGCAGACGCTTTTATCCAAAGCGACTTACAGTGCACTTATTACAGGCACAATCCCCCAGAGCAACCTGGAGTTAAGTGCCTTGCTCAAGGACACAATGGTGGTGGCTGTGGGGTTAGAACCAGCGACCTTCTGATTACCAGATTACCAGTTATGTGCTTAGACCACTACACCACCACCACTCCAAAACAGACAGATATGCACCATAAAAGAAGTCTATATGACTTCTGTAGCCATACAATAGCTTTGAATGAGGAACAGACTGAATTTAGGTGACATAAAAACAGAGACGTAAAGCAGAATATAGCCTCAATGCAAAATTACACATTAGTTTTCCATGTGCCGCTACATCTTGGACAGAGTTCACATGATGCAAATTTTATAATAAGCCTAGTAAGCCTAGTCTATCTAGTCATGCGGACAGTTTACTTTAAAAGAGTAACACAAAGTAGTCGTAGTATTGCAAGCCCTTTCTACATTTAATCACATGCAGGAGACGAATTATCTCAAAAATGTTTTTACACATGTCATGAGATGCAACTGGCTGTCAAACACATTTTGAGCTACACATAACACATAATCTACACATGTGTAATGTATGTGTAACTAATGTGTGTCTTATATGTATGTTATGTGTATTTTCTCAGGCACTAATTGAGTCTAAATTGATGCACAACTTACATAATTTCAGTGGTACACCCAAATGACAATAGTCATATCATACTGTTCATGTGTTGTACTTGCTATAGTTTACTTCCATGTTGCTTCTTCATTAAATAACAATGACAAATGTAAATGAAGGTAATCACTGGCACATCAGCTGCACCTTGAGTTAGAAATAGCATGTATATTATGTACAGCATGTGTTTACGCATATAAAATACTGATAATTCACCATTGTTGCACAGAAAGTCAACGTGATATAGTATTTATATGTTTGAATATAGTAATAATTTATCTTGTACTTAAACCATTATTATTATTATTATTATTATTTTCCAATTTTGGCATTTTTTGTGTCACACTATTTATAAGAGATGGATTGAGGAATACTAAATAGGTGTGGGCACAACTGTGGATGAGGTACAGGGGGTGAAATGAGGTTCAGGGTCTCTAAAGACCCGAGGTATACGTTTAACAGTGCAGTCGTTGATTTAAAAAAACTAATGGCTTTTTGCTAGCAAGTAGTAGATTGCTGATATGTGAAATTGGAAGATATATGTAGATATATATACCTGTGTTTTAAACAGTGAATAATATTATGTATATATTACATAATATTATGAATGGGTAATGATGTCATTATTTATGTCAAGAATGTATTTTTTTATTAGTGCGAACCTAATTACTGATATAAAAAATGAGCACTTTAACTAGTGAAAATAGATCTGTAGAATCTGTCATTCAGATCCTGCAAATCATTACATGTGTCAGAGTACACTTCGAAAAGATAAGCGTGCTCGACCGTGTGCAAGACTCTTGACACTTTCTTTTTTGTTGGCACAAATGGAACGCCATATACCCTTGCCATACAACGACAGTGAATGGAGACTTTGGGCTAACATTATGCTCAACATCTACTTTTGCTTTCAGCCGGGTTTGGAAGAACATCAGGGTGAGTAAATGAGGACAAAGTTACGAGTTTCTTTAAAAATCTTTCTTACAGACCTAAACGTATAGATTATAACCCAAAACCTCAGAAAACATCCAGGAAAATATGCATAAAAATTGGGTCTAGTTGAATTTCTCTTCTGAAACCTTCTCAACTGACACAGACTGATTTTACAGGAGCCCATAACCAAACAAATGATTATTTGAAAGCATCCCGAGCTCTAAAAACTAAATCACAAAAGCTAATCAAGACGCTTTAAACGATCCTGTCGCACTCATAATTTACACATGATTATCCTTCACCGGACAGCACTGCAATCACTGTGGATAAAATAGTGTCCGTTCTACCACAGAAATGTGCTGCGGACGGATGGACGGCGGGGGTGAAGTGTGCTCTGTCAGCTAGTCTCCATGCAGGAGTGAAATAAGCAAACGCTAATAAATCAACTGCGCTTTAACCTCCAGAATGACTCATAATAACACTTTCACTGAAACACAAGCAGCAAACTAGAGCGTGAGAGAGAACCTTCTCTGGCAGAAAGACCTTCAGTACTTGTGGAATACGCTGAGAAAAATACATGACAGACACAACAGAAAACCACATTTACAACAGAATCACAACGCACACAATAGACTACCACACACAAAATAGAGCACAACATACAACACAGAACACTACAGACACAACAGACATAAAAGACACACAACAAACATACACAGAAATCAAAACACACAACAGAGAACAACACAAGAGAATACAATCTACACAAAAGATATACACACACACACGTCAGATTCAGAACACAACACACACACACACACACACACACAACACATCAGATTCAGAACACAACACACACACACAACACATCAGATTCAGAACACAACACACACACACACACACACACACACATCAGATTCAGAACTCAACACACAAAGCAGACACACACACACACACACACATCAGATTCAGAACTCAACACACAAAGCAGACACACAACACACACACACATCAGATTCAGAACTCAACACACAAAGCAGACACACAACACACACACACACATCAGATTCAGAACTCAACACACACACACACACACACATCAGATTCAGAACTCAACACACACACACACACACATCAGATTCAGAACTCAACACACAAAGCAGACACACAACACACACACACACACATCAGATTCAGAACTCAACACACACACACACACATCAGATTCAGAACTCAACACACAAAGCAGACACACAACACACACACACATCAGATTCAGAACACAACACACACACACACACACACACATACACATCAGATTCAGAACTCAACACACAAAGCAGACACACAACACACACACACACATCAGATTCAGAACTCAACACACACACACACACACATCAGATTCAGAACTCAACACACAAAGCAGACACACAACACACACACACATCAGATTCAGAACACAACACACACACACACACACACATCAGATTCAGAACTCAACACACACACATCAGATTCAGAACACAACACACAAAGCAGACACACAACACACACACATCAGATTCAGAACTCAACACACACACACACATCAGATTCAGAACTCAACACACACACACACACATCAGATTCAGAACTCAACACACAAAGCAGACACACAACACACACACATAAACACACACACACATCAGATTCAGAACTCAACACACAAAGCAGACACACAACACACACACACATCAGATTCAGAACACAACACACAAAGCAGACACACAACACACATCAGATTCAGAACACAACACACAAAGCAGACACACAACACACACACATAAACACACACACATCAGATTCAGAACTCAACACACACACACACACACATCAGATTCAGAACTCAACACACAAAGCAGACACACAACACACACACATAAACACACACACATCAGATTCAGAACTCA
The DNA here is from genome assembly GCF_025860055.1 of Xyrauchen texanus. NCBI lineage: Eukaryota > Metazoa > Chordata > Actinopteri > Cypriniformes > Catostomidae > Xyrauchen > Xyrauchen texanus. Next base: position 22,648,613 of record NC_068321.1, on the reverse strand, counting down.
ACAAACACACACACACACACACATCAGATTCAGAACTCAACAAACACACACACACACACACACACCAGATTCAGAACTCAACACACACACACATCAGATTCAGAACTCAACACACACACACACACACACACACATCAGATTCAGAACTCAACAAACACACACACACACACACACACACACACACATCAGATTCAGAACTCAACACACAAAGCAGACACACAACACACACACACACATCAGATTCAGAACTCAACACACAAAGCAGACACACACACACATCAGATTCAGAACACAACACACACACACATATCAGATTCAGAACTCAACACACAAAGCAGACACACACACACATCAGATTCAGAACACAACACACACACACACATCAGATTCAGAACTCAACACACAAAGCAGACACACAACACACACACATAAACACACACACATCAGATTCAGAACTCAACAAACACACACACACACACACACTCACACATCAGATTCAGAACTCAACAAACACACACACACACACATCAGATTCAGAACTCAACACACAAAGCAGACACACAACACACACACATAAACACACACACATCAGATTCAGAACTCAACAAACACACACACACACACACACACATCAGATTCAGAACTCAACAAACACACACACACCAGATTCAGAACTCAACACACACACACATCAGATTCAGAACTCAACACACACACACACACACACACACATCAGATTCAGAACTCAACAAACACACACACACACACACACATCAGATTCAGAACTCAACACACAAAGCAGACACACACACACATCAGATTCAGAACACAACACACAAAGCAGACACACACACACACACACACACATCAGATTCAGAACTCAACACACACACACATATCAGATTCAGAACACAACACAACACACACACACACACACACACTCTCTCTCTTTCACTTTTGGGCTGTTTTACAAGGGGTGTAGTGTGTTTTATGTGGCCTTTGGGTGTTAAATGAACGCCCCCCAATCAGAGGGGCTCGATCAAGTTGACCATGACAACCACCCCGAGCCGCGGGCACGCGCACTGCATCAGCACGTGAACGTGGCCTGAACTTCAGTTCCACAGCGAACCGAAACAAACAGCCATAACAAACAATATAACAATGATTCACAATAACTGCAATACACACATATTGTAATTAATAACGTGTCACCATTAAGCGAAATCAATTAATTAAGGCACGTAAATACACGCGATTATACGTCTAAATACAAATGTTATTGTAATGTTTCGACTTAAACTCGACATATATTCAGCATATGTACACATAATATAAACGATCAGATGTTATAACAAGTGTTTTATCTGATCTTACCTTCAGGAGTCTCTGTTTCCTCCTCTCGAGCTCATGCAGACTTTCATCCATCAATTAACATGGATTAAAGCATCGGATGCACGTGCATGGTCTGATCAGATCTAATCTCTGTGTGTGTGTGGTGTTTTCAGATCAGATCAGATGTGTGTTAAGATTAGATCAGAAGTGCGTGTTTTCCTCTGCGCATAATGAAGATCTGAATGCTGGAGTCCCACCCCTGCAATGCAACTTCAGCGCGCGCACACGCACACACACACACACTTAAGTGATGTAAAATAGTGCGCGTTTTCAGATTTAACAATTATTTCACCAAAATGATTGCTGTAATTATTACGTTAATAATCAATAATAAAATTATCTTTTTTTATTTTATTTTTTACAAAATTATTATTGCAATTACAAATATTATTGAAATTATTTCATAAATTATTTATATTAAATATTTACAAAAATGACATTTGTGGCTTAATAAATATACAAATGTAATTAAAGAGAAATATAAACATTTAAATATAACTTCAATATCTACACTTAAAAAAACGACTGTGACGTCACCAAAGCACAGCGAAGTTATCAGCTGGTTAGACAAGAACCCCTCAATCAAGGGGTAGCCTTCAAGTTTAGCAAAAACATAGCATAACAAGGCTGTACACTGGTGAGGAGACCAGAGGGAAGTCTTTTTGAATGGACTCAAATGAAAAAGTTGCTTCAGTACGCTAAATAAACTGCTTTTGTGAGGAAACAGCCCATCACTTGAAAATGAAAATTCTTTCATCATTTACTCACCCTCATACCATCCCAGATGTGGATGACTTTCTTTCTGCTGCTGAACACAAACCAAGATTTTTAGAAGAATATCTCAGCTCTGTAGGTCCTCACAATGCAAGCGAATGGTGATCAGGCCTCTGTAGCTCCAAAAAGGAGCACACACATGGAGGAGCATAAAAGTCATCTATTTGACTCCAGTGGTTTAATCAATGTCTTCTGAAGCGATTCAGTGAATTTTGGGTGAGAACAGACCAAAATATACCTACTTTTTCACTATAAATCTTGACATCAGCAGTCTCCTTGGCTTCACACTTAATCAAGCTTGAAATCATGATTGTGGCAAGAGATTGCAATGACAAGATATACAGTGAAAAAAGGATGTTACATTTTGGACTGTTCTCACCCAAAACCAGCTGGATCGCTTCAGAAGACATTGATTAAACCACTGGAGTCATATGGATTACTTTTATTCTGATTGAATCTGCTTTTTGAAGCTACAGAGGCCTGATCACCATTCACTTTCATTGTATGGACCTACAGAGCTGAGATATAGAAAATACTCTCTGGGATGGCATGATGAGAGAATTTTCATTTTTGGGTGAACTATCCCTTTAAATCAGATTTTATGGTGGAAAATGTTGCATTAACCTCTCTTGTATGCAGCTGTCTTCAAAATGATTTGTCTTTTGCCCTGTAGTGTCTTTGAAAGGGTTCTGATGTGATTCCTGACGCCCTCGAGTGGCCATAAATGAAAACAACATGTTTATCCTGTCCAGTATCAAAAATCATTTGTTGGAATGAAAGACATGTAACTTAATCATTTAATAGAAAATGCTGGTTCGAATGTCCATTTATACGACATATGACACTTAAGAGATTTAAAAATTCCTCAATAAACAAGCTTCTGTTATTCTAATCAATAAATACCACAATACACAATGTCCCCATGCAAACAAATATTTATTTACAGGTTGCCAACCACTATATAAGCAGCAATATTCAAAGGAGTGATGCCAGTTAAAATAGTGTTGCTGTAAAATTAAAGAAAAAAAATGCTGAAAATCCCTAAATGCATCAAAACTCTTGATTTTAGTGTACAAACGAAAAATAATTTGTATCAGAGTTATAAGATCAGAGTTAACAGTTTTTATAAAAACAGAAAATCATTCATTTATAAAAGAACAGTTAAATAAAGGGGGGAAAAGATCAAGAGAAAAGGGTAAAATGCAGAGCTAAAATATTTACAATTCTGCTACAAATACATGATTATTTACATTCAATATCTAGAAGCTTTTTTTGTCTTCATTGATGTAGGTCACATGTTCGGCCAAGCAGGTTTGCTCCACCAGCATTCAGCGTGTGACGGTGGAGTTCAAAACTCCAGTCTTGACGTTGGATTTAGAGGCACTTGAGAGCTCCCGCTGCAGAAAATATATAAATAAAATGTCATATTTACATGATTTTGACAGGCCACAATTGTTTGCCTAAATAGCTGCAGGGTTCATATTTGTCTTGAATTGGTTTAAAAGGAATATTCAGGGTTTAATAAAAGTTTGTGTCATGTTGATTACCACAAAAAATTATTTCGACTCGTCCCTGCTTTTCTTTAAAAAAGCAAAAATCAAAAGTTACAATGAGACACTTACAATTGAAGTGAAGGGGGAATTTTTTTTTGGAGGGTTCACCTCCAGTGTAAATGCCTCTCTGTAACCTTGATTTTTGAAAAGGAGGGATGAGTTAAAATATTTTTTTTGTGGTTATCAACATTATGCCACAAATTCGGTCCATTGAGCTAAACTTTGTTGCACCCATTATATTCCTTTAATTAAAGAAATATATGTAAATGTATAAGTACCAAGCCCCTTGAAGGACAGAGTGGGAATTTGTTTTCTGAAATAATTTAGTGTCCCATTTAGTATGTAACCATATTCATAGTGAAACAGCTAAATGAAAACTATGGTAATAAAAATCATACTTTTGTGGTTATTATGATTTTACTGGTAATATTTTTGACTGTTGTAAACATGCAGTAGTTTTTGGCAGATATCATGGTTTTACTATACTAATATTGTAGTAACTATGAAAGGTTTGTTAAGTAACAAAACTTATTGCGAGGGAACGCAAAACTTATTGCGAGGGAACGCTAAACATATTGCGAGGGAACGCTAAACATATTGCGAGGGAACGCAAAATTATTGCGAGGGAACGCTAAACATATTGCGAGGGAACGCTAAACATATCGCGAGGGAACGCTAAACATATCGCGAGGGAACGCTAAACATATTGCGAGGGAACGCTAAACATATTGCGAGGGAACGCAAAACTATTTCAGAAAAAAATTTAAATAATCCTCTATAGCGCTCCGTAGTAATAAAAAGTTATTTATATTTTTAGGATGACATACTGAAATCAAAGCCTGTAACCAATAAATCATCATTCTGCTCCTGACCAAAATTGACAGAAAAGACATACTAAGTTTAACTTGTTTCTTTTTGTTAAATAGCAAACTGAATTTTAGCTGTGGAGCGGCTATCAAGCTAACAGTAAAACATCACTTCTTGTCCAATGTCTAACTCCAGAAGCAAGTGTTGTTAGAAGCTGAAAACACACAGATCCTCCATTAGTCATGTTAAAGGCATAAAGGAGTGTTCGAGTTAGTGAACGGTCTTTAGAGTTACAGACCTGGATACTGCAGTGGATTCTGAATCCTACAACAGAAGGCAAAATTAGCACAAAAGGCCAGTCTATCAATCAGTCTATCTGCTGCATCGGTGTCTAGACTGTGAGCTGCAGGTCAGTGAAGATTGATGATGATGGAGGAAGAACTTACCGCAAACTCAGAGTAGGAGGAGGCCACAGATGTGATGGAGTAGTTTCTATTAGGGCTGGCAGTCATAGTGCGCAGCGCTCCACTTAGATGCGAAATATTCTCTTTATTTCTCTCCAGACCACGAGGAGTTCGGCCACGAGCGGGTGTTCGCACAGCCAACTAGCAGAGGAGCAATTTACAATTATATTTATAACAAAAGTAATCATGTAAAATAATGTGACATATCCAGTGATGGATTGAACGTGGCTCACCTTGCTAGTGGAAAGGGGCGGTCTCATAGCAGAGGAGGGGCATGTGGAGTGGCGTGGCGTGTTGGGGGTGGAGCATATACTAGAGGTGGAGTTCAGCTACAGAAACATAGAAGAACTTATAAATAAGCTATTGTTCATACAAGGAAACCCAAAGTATATTTTAGCTTAAAAGGTAGTCCAATAACAACCAGGCCGATTTTTGATATAAAAAAAAATAACAATAGCTGTGTCCCAAATGGACTACAAACTACGCACACCGCCATGTAGTGTATTCATTTTCAAAGTGTAGTATCGTCCTAAATGGACCACTTAATGGCTTTTTGCTACACAGAATCATTCACCGTTTAACAGCTGACAGAAGACACGTTTCAAACACACGTGAGGTGTTGCCACTAGCTTAAGCGCGTTAGCCAATCTCAGTTCAACACTTGTCTCTCAAAGAGCGCACATTTTCACACAGCGTGGGGTGATGGCAAAGCATTCAAATTACATTTGTAAGGTGCTGTCTTCACTGAAGTTTCACTAGTTGCTACATTCTCCATTATTTACAATTGTTTTGTCAGAACAGCATCGCAGCCAAGTAACTCCATCCCTTCCGCTACATACGGCAAGCCGTGAGCTCTATGGCAAGCCGCGAGTGTATGAAGTGTCCAACATTCTGTACTCCATTTTGATTGTTAAAGAAGTGACTCATCCTGGTACACGCAGTACACTTCTGTTGCAAAAAAATTACGTAATTATTACAGAAGTGTGCGGTTTGGGACGAACCTTATGTTTGCTAGGTTCTAGCACCCCTTTGTGTTCCAAAATACACTGATCAGCCACAACATTAACACCACCTGTCTAATATTTTGTAGGTCACCCTTGTGCCGCCAAATCAGCGCCAACCCGCATCTCAGAATAGTATGAGATGATATTCTTCTTACCACAATTGTACAGAGTGGTTATCAGAGTTACCGTAGACTTTGTCAGTTCTGCTGCCACATGATTGGCTGATTAGATAATCGCATGGATGATTGTTGGTGCCTGATGGGCTGGTTTGAGTATTTCTGTAACTGCTGATCTCCTGGGATTTTCACACACAACAGTCACTAGAAGTTACTCCGAATGGTGCCAAAAACAAAAACATCCAGTGAGGGGCAGTTTTGTGATGAAACACCTTGTTGATGAGAGAGTTCAACAGAGAATGGCCAGACAAATTACGCTAACGTAACTGTAGGTTGGTATGAAACAAGAATTCTGGCGGATCAAAAATGCTTGTTGTCATGTTGTGTTTTAACACATTGTCACAGTGTATGCAGAGAACACAATGTTCATTGCTGGCATGACTACTGAATGCATTTGTTCTGAAATTGATTAATTGACGATGAATAAGCTCACTCGATCAAATTGTCATCAGTGATTAATTAATTAGCGATTAAACATTTAAGTAAAAATAATTGACAATTGAATTAAATTTTTTTTTTTTTCATCATTAAATTACACTTTTACATCATATATTTATATCACCATTATATCTGCCACGGACCATGGCCTGTGAGAAAACCATATTGGTCGACCAATAATACACGTATTAGAACGCATTTAGTACCTTGCGCATTTTGCCTGGTGTCGGGGTTGCTGCAAGTCTTCTCTTGGTGGGGGTTTTGATAACGGTGCCATACAGCAAATCTGCCTCTGTCTGTTTTATTTTCTTCATTTGCTGCACAGTACAAAAGCAACCATGTCAACAAATCAATACGCCAAACGCATTTATACTAACTGAGGGACAAGTAAAAATGATCACAGATTTTATGGTTTCTCTATGATCTTAAATTGTATTTAAAGTGGAAATTTACTTAATAATGAATAATGAATAATGGAGATAAAATGGACAATTTCAGAAACACGTGAGAGGAAATGAGCTATTCAGAACTGTTCATACCCGTTCCTGCTTCTCTCTCTCTTTCTCTATATGGTGTTGATTCCACTGGTCTTCAACATACTGCATGAACAGCTGTCCGTTCATGCGGAACTCTTTACCGTGCGCCGCTTCCCATTGGTCAATCTGAGCCTTCAGTCTCTTCTCCAGCTGACCAATCAAACAAAATAAAGACCAACAAATTAGCATACAAGACTTTCCATTCAACAACACATCAGGTTTTGTATTTGAAGCTCAGATCAAACCTTCGGCAAACTCTTCTGCAGGTCCCCTCTCTGTTTCTCCTCTTTCAACAGGTTTCCTCCTCTGTTGTTAAAGCGAGATGGGTCTGTGGCTTTTTTCTGATGAAATAAGAGTGGTAAAAGTCATCATCTGAATATTGCTTTGAATTTGACAACTTATTAAATGTTTATTTTGGATCCTCCCTGAGATTTCTCACCTCTAGCTCCTGATACAGAGTCCAGTTGCTGCTCCAGGTTAAAATGGCGTCGTACAGCTCGCCGTGTTCCGTATAATCCCGTTTCAAACGTTCCAATTCCAGCTCGTGTTCATGCAACACCTCCTCGTCCAGATCATCTGAAAAGCACAAAACAACAAATTAAAAAATAGAAATATAAAGAAATAGCTTCTGTATTTTTAAAGTCTATGAATGAATCCCAAATTCATTAGAATTTGTGCATCCCAAATTAAAAACATAAAAAAGTGATCTATAGTATGCATCCACAAACGCATTTTTCCCACCCTTTTAGACCAATGAATTTTCCAGTGATTTGTGATTACTAGATATAGACTATTAACATTTATTTTATAGTGATTGCACTCATAAAGAGCCATGTCTAGCTGATGAAATATTGTAGAGCTGAATATAACTTAAAAAAAAAAAAACTACTTTAATTGTTTTTATGGTTCTTTTATGTCATTTTTGGAGCTTGACAGTAACGAACATGACTAACACACAGTATCGGATTTGGATCGGGCTCGTCGGACTGATACCCGATCCGTCTAAAACTTCAGTGTCGGAGCCAATACCAATCCAGGTATCGGACCGGTGCATCCCTGTTATTAAGCATACCAATGTAGTATGGTGTGAAGGCTTGCCGCTGCTCCCGACTGTAGTAACATTTCTCCCAAAACTTTACAATCTCCACTCTTATCTTCTGAATGACACACTCAATGTTTTTCGTTTTCAGATCCTCCAAGCGTTGGCGCTCCACCTGCAGCTGTGACACAGAGAAAGACAGATTGTGGGTGTTTTAGAAATTCTACAACATGATCTATATTAGTGACAGGTGTGTGTACTCACTGCATTCAAATGGCTCTTTATGCTGGTGTGTGTGTGTCGCATGATGGTCTCTCTCTCTTCGACAGAAACCTGCAACATCTCCCACAACTCCTCGATACGACCACGAACAGAAACACACAGCGCTTCACTCTCATCTTTACGAGTTTCCAGCTAAAACAAACAAAAACACACCTTTAACCAGTGCTCAGTAAACCAGGGTAAACTCACGGTTAACGGACAGCACACCAAACATCAGCAACAAAAGTGAATGCATTTGACAGACTTGAGAAAGCATTTACAAGAAAACAGCTTTACAAGTATTTAAATTCAGCACACAGATAAATGGTCTACTTTATTGGTGTTTTTTTGGGAGATTGGCAGCAGATGGAAAAAGTCATACAGGTTAGAGATTTTTGCATGAACTATTATTTTAAAAGAATAGTTCACACAAAATTAAACTTCTCATTATTTACTCACCCTCATGTCATCTCAGATATTTATGACTTTCTTCTGCTGAACACAAATGAAAATTGCTTAGTAAGTATACTAAGTAAATGATGGCTAGAAGCTCCAAAAAGCACATAAAAGGAGCATACAAATAATCCATACGACTCCTGTGGTTAAATCCATATCTTCTGAAGCGATCAAATAACTTTTGGATGAGAACAAACCAAAATATAACTCATTTATTACTGAACATCTTGCTATCGCAGTCTCTTAGCATGATCATGATTTCAAACCTGATTATACTTCCTATTATTTGATGCATGTGCAGAGTGCTAGATAGCACTAGAAAGTGTAATCAAGCTTGAAATCATGAGACTCATCATCAATGAGACGGTCAAGATTTATAGTGAAAAAGGAGTTCAGTCTATTCTCACCCATAACCAATTGAATCACATCAGAAGACATGGATTAAATCACTGGAGTTGTATGGGTTACTTTTATGCATGCATTTATGCTTTTTGGAGCTTTAGGTCACCATTCATTTGCATTGTATGGCCCTACAGAGTGGAGATATTCTTCTAAAAAATGTAATTTGTTTTCAGCAGAAGAAATAAAGACATACACATCTGGATTAGCATCAGGGTGAGCAAATGATTAGAGAATTTACATTTTGGGGTGAACTATCCCTTTAAGCTAAAGACAAACAGCAGGGTTGACCCCTTCGTCAAGAGTGAGACAGCAAGGTTTGATCCAGCACAGAAAGATAAATCTCTTAAAGGACGTTTGTGAGGAATATATGTGTGCGTACCTGCAACAGTAACACTTTGAGTGAGCTGATGTTTTTTGTAGAAAGGCAGAAGGCCTCTTCATCCTCACATACAGCATCTCTCTCGAAGGTGCTGTCAGGAAGCTGCTCCAGATCTTCCATTAGTACAGTGATTTGACGCTTTATTTCCACAAACTCTGCATGCCGACGCTCCTGTAAACAAACATATAAACATTTAATAGGATAAATAATTAAAATAATTTCCAAATACATTTATTTCTGACTTGATAATTGTCTGCCATTCACTCTGCGCATGCGTCAAGCATGTGTCATTATCGTGCCAAAGAGACTGCTGATGTCAATATTTACAGTGAAAAAGGAGTTATAATTTGGTCTATTTCTCACCCAAATCCAAAACTATCATTACACTTCAGAAGACATGGATTAAACCACTTGAGATTTATGGATAACCATTATACTGGCTTTATATCCTTCATGTTTCATGCCCCTTCTTTTTTGGGTAAACTGTTATTTTAATGAGATCATGTGACAAATAACATACCACTGTCTAAACGGTAGCATACAGTTTCAAATAGCAGGTTGTTGTTGCAGTGTTATATACCTTCTCCTGGTTGCGGTTGGCGATGTGCTGCCTGTAGTTCTGCAGCTCCTGTTGTGACGGCACTCCGTCGGGGTGGATGGGGTAGAGGTCTTCACACAGAATGTCACACAGATCTTGATCCTGCTGAATCAGAGACTTGAGCTCGCTCTGACGAGAACTCTTCTCTTTCAGCATAATCTTCACCTGTGTACGGAGGTCCTTCTCAAACTGCAGCATTGTGAGGCCGTGCTCCTCCTACCAAAACACAAAAAGCCCAAAAACTGGTTATTAATATCTTTAAGAAGAGCCAGACGTTTGACCAGAAACTTACTGATAACACACACATTTTTGTATTGTTCTTGTACATACTGAATACATCAATCAAACATTTACAGTGTAGGTTGGGAAAAAGTATGTGAACCCATAGGACAATTATGTCAACAAAAGCTAAGTAGAGTCAGGAGTTGGCACAACTGGTATCCAATTAATGAAACGAGATTGCAGGTGTGGGTTAGAGCTAATTAGACTTATAAAAAGCACTCAAACATTTTGAGGTCACAAAATGCATTTGCTTGACCATGCCTCGCCCAAAAAAATAAAAAACGATCTCAGAAGACCTACAATCCAGAATTGTTGCTTTGCATAAAGCTGGAAAGGGTTACAAAGTTATCTCGAAGGGTTTAGATATTTAGTACTGTAGCTACTCTCACTAGAAGTGGCCATCCAGCCAAGATGACCCAATGGGCACACTGCTATGCAGAATGCTCAATGAGGTAAAAAGAACCCAAGAATGACAGCAAAAGACTTGAAGAAATCATTGGAACTGGCTAATATCTCTGTTCGTGAGTGTACTATACAGAAAACATTAAACAGGTATGGTGTTCATGACAGGACACAACAAAGGAAGCCACTGCTTTCCACCAAAAACATTTCTGTGTGCATGAAATTTGGCAAAGACCACCTTGACACTCCACAATGCTAATGGTAAAATGTGAACTGATGTGGACTGACGAAACCAAGGTTAAATTTTTTGGTTAGAACACGCAGCACTATGTATGGCTTAAAAAGGGCACAGAATAACAACATGAAAACATAATCCCAACGGTGAAGTACGATGGAGGGAGCAACATGATTTGGGGCTGCTTTGGGGCCTGGACCACTTGCCATTATCAAGGGAAAAATGAATTACCAAGTTTAACAAGATATCGTACAGGATAATGTCTGGGTGGCTTTGCACCAGCTGAAGCTCAGTAGAAGTTGGGTGAAGCAGCAGGACAATTAACCTAAACATCGAAGTAAATCTACTACACAATGGCTTAAAAAAGTTAAATCCAGCTTTTGGAGTGGCCCAGTCGGAGCCCAGACCTTAACCCAATAAAGATGCTCTGGAATGACCACAAGAGAGCCATTCACACCAGACATCCTAAGAACATGGCTGAGCTGAAGCAGTTCTGTAAGAACAGTCCAAAATTCCTTCTGAACGTTGTACTGGTCTAATCTGCCGCTACTGGAAATGCTTGGTTGAGGTTATTGCTGCCAATGTTTAATGAGATGTGTTCAATAATGACACGAAAGAGTGTAATTGTTTGTGTGTTGTTATCTTAAGCACCATCGTTTTTGTCTATAGATGTGACTTTGATGAAGATGAAATCACATTTTATGACAAATTAATGGAGAGAAACAGCCAATTACAAAGGGTTCACATACTATTTCTTGCCACTTTATTTGAGCCAACATATTTTCTTAATACATTTCAGAATATTCTATTCAAGGTCTGATCTAGATATGGATTTAGACACTGTAGTGACCATTTTAATGAATAAATTAAATTGAAGAATTTGATAAAAATTTATACTGATGACGGGAGAGTCGAACCACTCTGTAAAGTCTTCTCCAGCACATCCCAAAGACTTTCATTGGGGTTACGGTCAGGACTCTGTGGTGGTCAATTAATGTGTGAAAATGATTCCTCATGATCCCTGAACCACTCTAGAAGCTTATAAAGTGGGCACAATGCATGAATGGAGCATCGTTTCATGGGCTTTCCTTCTTACCCTGACGCACCCATCGCTTTGGAGTAGGGTAAATCGGGACTCATCAGACCACATTACCTTTTTCCATTACTCCACAGTCCAATCTTTATGCTCCCTAGTTAATTGAAGTAATTTTTTCCCTATAAGCCTCACCAACAAGTGGCCACCAACAGCTGTTTAGTCTCAATCCTGCAAGTTCTCGTCACAAGGCAACATAGCCATGAGTCCTACTGTCGATTTTTTACGATGTGACTTCAAGCATTTTAGTGATCTCCGATCACAATCCTTCAATATTTTTTTACAACCATATTTCTTCCACGAAGGTGATGGTTCACCACTATCCTTCCAGGTTTTAATAATGCGTTGGGACAGTTCTTAACCCAATAGACCTTTTTCACAGTCTGAGATGACGTGTTTCCGCCTTTAGCAGCGTAAATCTTTTTTAAAATATTGAGTGCAAGTTTATAACATTATTTTTTGTTATATTACCCTGGAATTAGCTGCGAGGGGGTTTCGATTACAGCTGCTGAGTGACAGTAAATTTCGCGTCTTAATCCATCGCTCTCCATTTTGTTTTTTATTCTGGAATGTCATTCAAATGTAATGGTGGACTTTTTCTTTTGCACTTGGAGCAAATGGTAAGTGGAAATAATATTTGCTGTGGTCTCCCACTCACTACTGTCAAAGTTTACCCTGCAATCATTTACTTCCATGTTCCAAAACCCGGAGGTCAATTCCAGTGATTTCAGCAATCTCATTAGATGTTTTCTTTGCTTGATGCAGGCCAATAATTTGCCCCTTCTGAAACACAGTAACATCTTTTCCACGACCACAGGATACGTCTTCTGACATGGTTGTTAAGAAACGACAAGCTACACACTGCATCAGTTACAGTTAAAAGAATGGTTGCCAGCTGAAACATATTGATCACTGCAATCATGATCCAACCATATGCTCTTAAGTATCTGCTTATTTAAATCTTTAAATAAGCATATTCAAAAATTGCAACTTTTTTGTTTGAAATGTAATGTACAAATTCCTCATTCTACTCTATTTCACCAAACCCCTGTATAGACGCTGTAGGACAGACTCACCTGACATTCAGGCACCTGAAGCTCTTCACACAAGCTGGCCATTTCTTTCCTGCAGGCCTCAATACTGGTCATCAAGCGCTTCTTCAGCCCCTCCTCCTCTGCGATCATCATGTCCAGCAAGTTCTAATGTCAGGATGTGACATTCATGTTAGAACCCTGAATATCGGAGTCTGCAGTCAGTGAGAAACATACAGAATGGAACAGACCTTGATGTGCATGTGAGCGGCATCAGTGCGCTGTAGTCTCTGGTCTTCTGGGATGCCGATCTCCTCCCAAATATCCCTCAGCTGATTGAGAGCCTTGTTCAAACATGATACAGACTCTGCTGCATGGATCTCACTGCATTAACACATACACATATACAGTACAGTCATATACACATAGTGACATCACTGACACCTGTACAGATGAGCTCAGATCATTAATCTGGGGAGTAAACAATTGTTTTTTCCTGTTCTAATGCAGCACTGAACCTAGTTTGTGTGTGTTGGCAGGATCTTTTTGGTTTAATTTAAACGGTTAGATGCTCAGCAGTGCAAAAACACCATATATATATATATATATATATATATATATATATATATATATATATATATATATAATTATTTATTTTATTAAAGCTCACTATGAAATCAGAAGCATTCCTAATGTCTATTTGGCTGAAAACAATAATAACAGTTATTAAAAATGAGTGCATTATTTAAATAAATATTAAATTTATTTTCAATAACATAATTAATGATAATGAAACTGTCACTGTCTCTTTAGCTCAGATGCTAACGCTAAATTCAGCCAAAATATTTAAATTGAAAAAATAAATAATAAAAACATCGATTATTTCCACAATATAATTATAACAACGCATTCATTGTGTTTCGCCCTGAAATTGAACCCATCCGTTCACATCCATTTATATACGCATCTATAAACACTCACTCAAACTCTTTTCAAACTATCTTTCTCTCTGTCTTACCTTTTCCTCATTCTGTCCTTGCGCAGCAGATCTCAAGTGAGATTTAAACGATTGCTAAAAACAGTTTCGACACTTTTAAAGTTTATTTCACTCGTTATTACACGATCTTTCTGAGCTTCTGACGTTTCTCCCTCAAAATTCAAACGCCGCACTGAAAGTTCTCTGGCTTCTGATTGGCTGGGAAAACAAGCCAAGAAAGCACATTGTGAACGTTGATAGGTTGGTGGACGTCACAGCAACCGTTCCTGCGAATGGCCCGCTGCATTGGCTAGTTTAACTAGCTGTACTGACGAATGGGATGACGGTTCGAAAATTCTTCTCAGCCAATCAGCAGTCGTCTTGCAGGATCTTTAATCAACAGATCTGAATATAATCAAATCTTGTTTGATTTTTATATTTTTCAGTAAAGCCTGACAATGAAATTACAATTCTTAGCATTTAAAATAATGTTTATTTAAAACACTTTTCATCACTATGTAACGAGTTTCTTTTTTGGTTTAAAAATTGTATTCGAACAGTCCGGGTTCAATACAAATGAAATATTATCCAAAAAAAAAATATTTTGACTGGACCCTCCTTTTCTTAAAAAAAAATTAAAATAAAGCAAAAATCTGGGTTACAGTAGCTGGGTTTTCAGCCAACAATTTTTATGCACATTTTGAAATTGCACATGAGATATCCTAAATGGAAATATTTGATATGCGAATAAACTTTCTAAATTCGCTTAAAAATTAATGTGCAAGGAGGAGGAGGGTTTTCTAGAGTTTCACATTAGTTCAAATGCGCATCAAGGTGATGGAAACGGTTTATTCGCAAAACGATGACGCATTTTAACCATGCGTGCACGTGTTATGAGTGTGCGATAGCTTGATGTGACTAGCCCACAATTATTTGAACATAGCCTTTGTCGTTTGGAAGTGTTTAACCAACACACAATGTGGATAATTCGTATGATATCGTGCGACTGCTCTCATTTCAATACTTTCACTACCATTCGAAATAGCCAACTCGTCAATTATGTACGACTTTTAATTTGTTCCAAGCAAATAAAACTGTCCCCAAAGCAGGGAGAGGTCATTCAGCTGCTCCATCATGACGAGGTGGCTTCCTCATGATAATGTGCATTTCCTAGTGGATGGAAACACGCAACAATTCGTATTTTCTTAAGTCTAATGCTCTTAAGAAATGCTATTAGGATGCTAATGCTAAGAAATGCGCTTAAAAAATGCTTTTAGGATGGAAACCCAGCAAGTGTGAAGCACTTCTGTAAACATACTCACTGTAAACAGTATGCGTGTTAACATGTTTTTAAATGCTTACTTACATTTTCTGTGTAAAGTTATGCTGCCTTTATGTGCTAGCCTATAAGATTTATCCTACTTCCCACTTCTGAAATGGTACAGTAAGTAAATACAAGTATGTCATATTCAAGTGTTTGATGGCTGGTTCATTCATACAAATTTCTTGAGGAACTTTTATTTTGACACCATAATACATATCACTCAGTTAGCTTGATAATGGAATTTTGGTTGAATACGAGCTAATTTTATGGTGTAAAACTGTACAATATGCATCAAATGGTTGCTGATATACATAAATGAACATGACTGAAACAGCAAGCGCTAACAATTAGCTGTATTTAGAAAAATGAACAAAACCTGTCATTCGTCAATTAGTGGCCAACCCGCTCTACCACCCGAGCTACAGCCGACCCAATAGTTTACATATATTTTTATGATGCTACATGTCAGCAAAGCTCCAGAGTACTGATAAAGTGAAACTAAGTTTTAGTACACAACATTTATGTGAAAAGTGCCAAAAATATAGATATTGGAAAATGTTCATAAAACTAAAATTATTGATGCACAATAAATGATACACCAATTAAAGTCATTATACTCTCTTAAAACTTGTTTCCTAAGCTGATTATTCTTTATCATATTAAGTCTGATCTACAGAAATCCTAAACAAATATGAAAACTCCATTAAAGACAGAAGAATTGTTTATTCATTCATTCATTCATTCATTCATTGAGCTAAGGACCTCTACATTCATTTATGGATCTTAATCACTTAATGAATTTATTTATACATTCATAAAGTTGAGGAATAATGAATTCATGTAGCAGAGGACTTTCAGCCGCTGTGGGACATGAGCTCCTCTAGGGCTCTCTCTTTGTGGTTCTCATGCACCAGCAGAACTTCTTTAATGGTGCTTTGCTGGAAACCCATCTCACAGAATGGAGACAGCAAAAACAGGAACTCTGCAGCCTGAAGCAAACACAAAACATCAGACAACACAGCACATTACAACGAAGTTGGTGGAGTGTTTGGTGGCTAAATGCTGATTGGTGGTGTCTCTTTTAGGTCTCACTTTGCTCTCACAGTCCTGGACCATGTCCAGGGCTTCTTCCACCTGAGTCTTCTCATACCCCCAACTGACACAGATGGTCACATGATGTCAGGTAACTCAAAATCTGGAGGAGATTTTGGTTACACATTTACTCATTGGTTACTCAGGTTACACATGTAACCTCGGTTCCCTGAGATGTATGAGACATTGCAAAAATGCTTTTGGATAATTCCTTCTCCAGCTACCTAATTGAAGCCTTTAAATAGGCCAACTGGGCGTCTAAAAAGGTGGGGCACAAACCCCATTGTCAATCATAGGACTGGTGGTGTTATACAAGGGCTTCAATTAGGTAGCCGGAGAAGGAATTCCCCAAAAGCATTTACCGCAATGCCAAGTGATCCAGTGTATAGTGTATATCCATTGTGTAACAGTTTCAAGCAGATCTCGCTCTTCCTGACTCAAAGCGCACAGAAGATCTGCATGAGCATCCTGCAGAAGTTTGTGGATGCATATCCTATCATACACCCACACACACACACATTCAGCTTAACAACCTTTGAGTGAGTCATTTGGAGTGATTCATTAGAAGAACCGGCTCATAAGAGTCATTTATCCAATGAATCCTGAATCAAAGTGACAACTTGCAAGTTAGTGAGTCTTTGGAGCGATACATTAAAAGAAGAGACTCATAAGAGTCAATTATCTGACAAATCCTGATTCAAGGTGATAACTTGCAAGTTAGTGAGTTGTTAGAGTATTTATACATTAAGTCACTGTTGTTGTCAGCAGAGCCATATAGAGAGAGAGTTGCGACAACGGAAGTTCTAAATGCTTGATCGTCACGTGATTCACGTAGACTTCAGATAGTTCCAGGAAGTGCTTTGGCGGGCATTTCAAACTGTTAGAGTAGAGTGACAGAACTGCGATTTCTAGTAATTAGTAGTCAATAAATGCATTTATTTTATATATTTATGTAACACACCGACATATGTATGTAGCATGAGTATGTTGTTACAGCGATGTTGTTTTTTTAAAGATCAAATCAGCTAATATTTGAGGATTAGTGTTCGCGTACCGTTATTTGCCTCAACTTATTTCAGGCTAGGTTTCTGTTGCCTTTTTATGTTAAAACGATGGATGAAACTGAATCAAGAGAACAGATTTTACAATTAATAGGGTGTTCGTTACTAACTTTATCCAGCTCCAATCCTTGCCTAATCTGTTAGTTATCCGATAACATCCCTTATCTCCTAATTTAATGAGTAATACTCAACTATAAGGTTTTAATTTACAAGTTATTTTTATTTAGATGTACTGATAATATACAGAATAAGATAATATTATTCTTTAAACGTCTCACCTTTTAAAAGTGTGTCGCAAACGGTTTGTTCTGCTGCATCTCTACGGCGCGGCATGTGTTTGCTGCTACTTCCGGGAACTATTGAGAGGCTCCACGAGCCACCATTGCTGTAAAAAAAACGTTCCAATGGAGTCAATGGAGATGTCGCAACTCTCTCTCTATATGGCTCTGGTTGTCAGTAAAGCTGTCATTCAATAAATACAGATTGTTACAGCAGTTAAGGCCAATAACTGTAGATTTAGAAAAGAAGCATCACCATTGGGACACATCAAGATGCTCTTGAGGGTGAACTTCACCGTCAGTCACCTCATCCCAGTCACTCTCTTGGTTTGCAGTAGGTAGCGGCTCAAATAAATATGGACTGACTCCTTTGGTGAAATTTAGCTGCTGTTGACAGTCCTTCTTTCTCGTCCTCCTCAATAAAAAGTTATTTTATTATTATTTTCAATAAAAGCGATTAATTTATCTGACAAACAAAGTCAAAGTGATAACTACTTACAAGTTACTGAGTTTTTTCAGAGGTGGGTATTAACATGCTACATTTACCTTGTTACATTTGCTTGAGTAACTATTTAGAAAAAAAGTACTTTTATGAGTATAGTTAATGATGGGTAGTTCTCACTATTACATTTCTAATAATT